>NC_135774.1:16002303-16199151 GCF_028453695.1 Augochlora pura | reverse complement strand
CAACAGTTATCGACCACCTGAGACAGCTAGGAAAGTCAAAGAAGCTCGACAAATGGGTACCGCATGAGTTAAGCGTAGACCAAAAGAATCGTCGTTCGATCACACGTCGCACAATTAACGCTACAAATGTTGAATAAATTGGGATATGAAACTCTGGCGCATCCAGCATATTCCTCGGATCTGTCGCCAACCGATTACCACTTCTTCAAACATCTCAATTTATTGGCATTTTGTACATTGTAATGGATCTTATTTTGATTTAAAAAGCTTTTTACGATTTGTGATATGTCGATTTAAAGATATAGTTTGGAAACCGACATTATTTTCCTACCAGCCTAATAATATTAATTCATAATCCCTCCTTCTTTTAAAGCTCTTGCTCCATCGATCTCCTTAACCGCTGGGCGCGGTTCCGCGGCCCATAATAGCAAAATGGTAATAACGCCACGAAGTGCAACAGACAGAGGATTCCTAACGGAACTTCAGAACTAGTTCTAAACGATACGTTTTCACTCGCTGGAAGATAATTGTTGAACAAGCGAGAATAAAGACGTGAGGTTTTTCGCGTGAACACAAGAATTGTTTCTTCAACGACCAGATTGTTCGAATTCTCGGAAATACTCGCAAGAATTAAAGCAAATGCTATAGTAAAACTCCGATTATTCGAATTCAAAATTAATAGTTAAATTCTTTTCAATCATTAACACAATTTCAATTGTTAATACAATATTATAAGATGATAGATCGATATGTGATTAAAGTCTTACTTAACTCATAACTCACGTATTAGAAGTTACACAAACTCTTTTTTTCAATTATCTAGACATGCATATCTTCGACTGATACTATTCAAGCGAAATATGCAAGAAGTTGCATGAGTCCATTACAAAATAAATTCCCGAAAAAACTCGTCAAGAAAATCGTTTCCCATTTCCACCAATAAAACCAAAATTACTGTCTAAATAACTCAATGCAAAAAGGATATAAAATAAAATCTAGATCGTCCAAAAGATTCTTCGGCAAAATTGTTAACTGAATGCTAACAGTTTAATTAAACTGAACCGCAATAGCTATTGAGAAAAATTCTTGGCGAGGTCCGATCAAGTGCAACTGCATCTGGCGCATACTCGCCGATGCGGCCCATGGGGATCGCAATTCCGCAATGATCGGGGGCACCGGCGAAACTATAACGCGGCGGTGGAACGCCATGCCAGTTCGATCGCAACTTTCATTCAGGTTCCACGGAAAAAAATCAGATCCGGTGTTAATCTCGCGCAGAGCCCGCTCGGCGACCTTTCTTATGCGTGCGTCGATGTCTCCGCGAACCGTAGCGGACTCTACCGCTCTCTGGATGGCTGCAGAGCTCGCCTTGCCTCGGCCGCCTAGATAATGCCGCGTTAACATTTTATTGGAATTCCTCGCTGCGCGGTGTATGCGCAGGCTCGGTTTTGCACGGAAAAACGTTCGACACGTGTAGCCCGATTTTAGTTTAGGTTCTGTTGCAATTCTAGCCGGAGATACCTCTAAACCAGATACGGGAACACCGTGCTCGGACGTTAATGTTCCTATCGCCGGATGTTTGCGATATCGCGCGTCCGGCATGGAGCAGAGCTTCGGAACTGCTAATAGTAATAGGGGGAACTTGCCAATAGCGTATCGATTTTTTAAATTGTATTCAATTTAAAAGTAGTTTGAATGATCGTGGCGGCAATTAGCGACGTCTCTCAAAAGCTCAGACGATCGTAATAGTTGTTAACATTTTACGTATTTCTGTGCTGTCCCTACAGAATTCTATGAAATATCTAAGGAAAATTTTAGGGAAATTTTACGTAAGGTCAAATTTGAACGATGTTAAACACGCATTATCTAGTTTAGTAATAGTAACGTATGCTAATTTTGTCGCTTCTCCGCGTGGTGTAATTAAGTATCGATTTATTATTTTTTTAGTAATTGCAATTCAATAACATAGGAATTCGTAATTAACGCAATTGCATCTCGAATTAAAATTAACGCAATTACGTCTCAAGTCATAATTAATAGAATTACATCTCGAATTCATAATTAATGTTATTACATCTAAATTCGTAATTAATGCAATTTAATTACTTAGTATGTTGCAATTGATACCCAATTGCAAGCACGAATTTCAATGTAATCGAATTATTATGTAATTGAGTTACGTTTTAATTATACTTTCTTAAATAATTCAATTGTAATTTTTGAACAATTCTATTTGCATTGAAATTTCATAAAAATCCTCGTTAAGATAGTATCACTTACCTTAACATGCTTAAGATCAGCGGGAGGGGGAGGGATGGAGCAAGAAATGACAATAGAATGTCAAACATATATTTTGGTTCAAAGAATGCTTCTTCATAAATTGTTCGTATCTTATTCTTTCATAAATAATTATCCAAATGTATTAAATTGTAATTAAATTCAGTTTCTTAAATTGTATTCCATTTAAATTTCGCTTGGAATTGAATCAACGACAATTAACAACATCTTTTAAGAGCTCAATCGATCGTAATAGTTGTTAATATTTTATGATACGCGAGAACGCGTTTCTGTGCTGTTCCCGGCAATTTCTATAAAATAGCTAAGACTAATGTAAAATTTTAGCAACGTTTTCTATTTTAGTAATAGTAGAATCGTATTTATTTTTATACTAATATTAGCTAAGATCGCGCGTAATGCTTATGAGAATTCTAAAAGCAACCATTTGAAATTCAGGTTAACAACAAGCAGTTTTACACATTTATAAAGATTAAAAACATTTAAATAACATATCATCGTATTACTCTAAACAATTACTTTCATGAATAAGATTACCAGCTTTATATGTTTTTTAAATTTGCTTAAGATTATGGCAACTCTCCCCTATATTGTTATGACTTTCTCTATGGTTTCATTGTATAGTTAGAAGATGGCGCATGAAATTTTCCATTCGTTAGCAATTTGTAGAAAAATTTGTGTTAGAAGCCAAAAGAGCTTTTAAAAATTTGTCTCTTGATTATATTTATCTCTCTCTTTATTTCGAATTAATAACCTGCGGATCTTTATGCAAAATAAAAATTGTGTGTATTCGTTGCAAGAAACTAGAACTGCGTAAACATTTATTTGCGTTTTCCATAGTTTTAAGGGGAGGCACTTGGCTGAAAATGAAATACTAGTAATTTACCAAATAAAATTGAGAAATAAATAATAAATTTCAAAAAATATAATTCTGTAATATTGAGGATCAACGATGTTGTTTTATTAAGGGGATTAGGGTAGCGGAAATAAATAATGACAATAAAGAAGAAATAAAAATTATTTGGTCCTATTAAGGACAATATTAAGGACAGTATTAAGAACAATATTAAGAACAGTGTTAAGTACAGTATTAACCCCTTGCCGTATCAAATTAAAGAACAGATTAACATCCATACTTAATAATTTATTACTAGTAATTTCCATGGCGAGTCGGACTCGTCAAAGTACGATAAAGGGTTAAGGACAGTATTAAGAACAAATAACTGTCAATCAACGCAGCGAGAAAGGAGTCGTAATGCAAGGGGTTAATACGTGTTAAAAACGTGTCCAAGAAGTCTTCTTGCCATTTGGATATCAGCTCCAGCTTCGCAACTAGGAATGCGCCGACGCGTACAAGTCAGTGTACAAGATCGGCCATCCCGGCGGCAACATTTTGAAAATTCCCACACATCGGAGCGCATAAAAAGCCGATCAATTAGCTCGCGCGGCACGCAATGTTGCGAGCGTACCTAGAACCCGGATCCATTACCGGCGTCTAATAGAATCCATGTCGTTATCATGAGGGTGCATACTAGTTTATCCGTATTTCCAATGGAGAATGTTATAGACTGTGGCAGATGATACGTAGTGACGCGGCACACGTGATTGGAAAAAGATCAACGTGTTTTTTGTAACATAATCCAGAGGCTTTATTCATATTTAATTCATATTTCGTAATCTAGAGTCTTTATTCATATTTAACCAATTAAAAAAAAAGAACAAAAAGGTAACCCTTAACATCCAGAAAATACGTCTCTAGTTCCTCAAGCATTTGTTTGTTAGATCATCGCCCCATTAACAACAATTGAATGAATATTCAATTAACAACAATTGAATGAACATTCAATTAACAACAATTGAATGAACATTCAATTAACAACAATTGAAGAAATATATTTATTGAATGAATTATTTAAAATTATAATATTCTCTGTAAAAAAAAGTATTAGCATCGTTGTATTAATCTATTAATAACGAATTATTAACTTATTAAGGAGATACTTTAATAATAATGAAGTATGAACCTATAATAATATTGAATATAATAATATTAACGTATTAAAGAGATATTTTAATTCTAGCATCAAAATCAGCATTCTCAGACAATAATGTCTGATGAACCACCCTGTATATACATTTATTCTATTCCTACATTTACTCGTTTCCTTGACGTTGATGAGAAAAGCTCATCATTTTATTCCAATCTAAAAGAACGGAGTAATATTCACATACTTGACAGGCTATTACTAGAAATCTTCATCATGAGTCAGACTCGTCACAATGCAACGTAAGATTAAATGCAATGTATCCTCCTAGAAAATATGAAGAATATCGCAGAAATTATTATAGATACTTCTAACATCATGATATGCGTCGCGACTAAGCTGCACATAATTCTTTAATAATACATAGGGTGTAGGCATTCTGTATTAAAAATACTGTAAGCATGGAATATGGTTAATAATGTAATATAATGTATTATAATGTTCTAGCTGTAATGTAATGTACTATAATGTACTATAAATGTACTAAATGTAATATAATATACTGTAATATATTAAATGGAATATAATTTACTATATTATACTGTAATGTACTAAATATAAAATAATGTACCATAATATACCAAATGTGCTATAATATACTATAATGTACTAAATGTACCAAATATAATGCAATTCAACGAAATACACTAAAAATAAAAAAAAAACCAACTCCGTTGTACCCAAATCTGATCCCCCAATTCCATAAACATCGCCATAAATTCCAATAAAACCGCATTCCCCCAAAAAAACAGATAGAACTCGTAGTGTCTAAATCCAACGAAGCAAGTCCGCCGTGGGCCGCGTCGGCAAGATCGTGATCTCGTGGATGCAACTCTGCAGCAGGTAAGTAGCACCGGTGCGATAAACAAACAAGGAGTCAAGTGTGCTCGGCGGTCTTCGTCGACGGCGGCGAACCCGGCCGAAGGTTCTCCTCCACCTTTCGAGGCACGGCGGATCGCCTACGTTCACGTCCGCCTGGTTTTCTCTCCTCTCCTTCTCCTCCCACCTTGACGGAAGAAGGCAGGCTGGTAACTCAGGTAACTCGCGCCGTTCACCTGGAGAGAGAGAGAACCGGGTCTTCAGTGTTCAGTCTCGAACCGGTGGGCCGGAGGGAAGGAGCTCCGTGACCCTGAATCTATTTTACGAACCGTTCGTCTTGTCGCAGCACGTCGCCCGAGTATCTTTTTCACTTCTCTCCTTTCCATTCCGTTTCGTTTCACCCGGTGGAATCCACGCGATTCTTCTTACCGTCCGGACGATCGGACGCAACGGTTCTAACCGTCTCGACACCGTCACCACCGCGGCGAGATCGACGGTCCAGTGTGGTTCCGAAGGACTCCGGGGTCTCTCTATCGTGGGGAACGTCGGTTAAGGTTTGTGCAGTGCGGATTCACGTCGGCGAACGCGAAACGGAGCACGTCCGTGGTGTTACATGTACCCGGGACAAGGATCTGGACGCGGCACGTAGGAGCACCAAACCGAGTAAGTTCTAGCCGACGAAATATCGCGGGCGAGCACTTCCGGGCGAACGATGCTCACGGAGAATCACCGGGAACACCTGCGCGACTACGACTACGACCGCTTAGAGTGCTCGGGGAATATCGGTTCCGAAGGATTTTCAGAGTCGATCGAGGGCTGCCTGCCCGTTTCGGATCGGTTTAGCCAGCGCAGGAGAAACGTGTTGTCGTGAAAGGATTATGGTAGAGAGAGGGCCCACGGAGCTGTACAGTGAGTGCAGAGAGTAGATAGTCACCTTAGTAACCTGGTGAAGCTGCTCTGGTAGGCTCCGGATGATAATCGGATGTTATGTTGCACGGTGATGCTGCTTGTTTGGAATCTGCTTGGATGGTTGACGAAATGAGATTGCTGATGAAAAGTAATCGTTGATGAATTGTAATCGTTGATGAAATGTAATTGGCCGCGTCGAGAACTATGGTGTACGGTGGAGTTGACGAGCGACTTTCGCGAGCAAACGATTCCCTAAGTCTCGTCCAGTGATTTTACACGCTGTCTTTGTTTAAGCGGATGTCTGGATTTGAAGTACAACCTTATCAGAAAGTATTAGGACAGTTGCTTGCTTAGGAGAAATTGTAATGTTTTATTGGGGTTAGGTAATGTCACGAGTCTGCGATCTAATATCCTCTTGTATGTAATATGCATTAACTTACATGTGATTGTCGCTTATTGCAGTTTGTTTGTTGGAAATGCATCTAGAGTTCATTTTGTAATCTTTGTTCCAAATGGAGCAGAAGAGTGTCAGAAGTAATAAATTAAGTAATGAAACGGATGTCGAAATTAGTTTAAGAAGTAATTAAAAAATGCGGTGGATTTATCGACAACGGGAATATTTAATTATCTTTTAGAAAATTGACGTTGATCTTGTCGTAACGTAAAATAGACATTAGTACTTGTTACGATTTTATATTATTAACTTTGAAATCAATTTAAAGGATTGCAATAATTTCCCATTGGATTTTTGTGTTTATTTAATTATCTGTAAATGTCCTAATATTTTTGGAAAGGATTGTACGTGTAGAGATGAAATTAAATTGATCGGTAAATTAGTTGAAAAGTAATTATGAGGATACTTCAGATTTATGAATCATAAATTACCTGGAAATATAGTGGTCAGAAATATTTCGCATAAATTGAGCACAGTTACGAATGAACTCACAGTCTGTATGCAAATGTAAATGTTTGAACAGTTAACTTCTAGAATTAACAAAATCAAATTTCATTGACATTTGATAAATCTTTATATTTGACCGTTATCTTTATTTTTATCTCGATCTTTATTTTATCCTTACTTGATCTTTAGTCTATATTTATTTTATTTCTGTTTTATATTAATTTTATCTTCATTTCATCTTTATTTTATCCTTACTTTGGTTGCCTTTTGTTCGATCTTCATCTGTCTTCGATGTTTTTAGTATTATTATTTATTACTTAAACGAACAAAGTATCCTTTGAATTACAGAATATAATATATAAAATGATTTAATTCGAATATTGTTAAAAGCATCGCAAAATTTGGGAATCACAAAAGAAAATCATTGTTATTGCTACAGGAGTTACAGTTATTATTCAATAATTCTCTAAAGGCAATTATAACAACCATAAACGGCGCAACAGGTATTTTTCTTCAATCAATACCTTTGTTCGATTTTTCTTTGATCAGCATTTTCTTCGATTTTTCGACGAAATTCTTTATTGATCGATTTATTTTCGATCATTCCATATTTCTTTCGATTTTTGTTTGATCTTCATTTCTCCTTGATTTTTGTTGAGTCTTCATTTTTTAAGTCTGTACTTTTGATTGCTTTTTGTTCGATCTCCATATTTGATTGCTTCTTAAGATTACGAACGTATATCCCTTTCAATGCCGTAATTAAAGCCATTAAATACAGTAATAATTAATTCTTCGTTGCTCCGTCTGCTTGACATCGGCATTTAAAATATTCATTTCGTCAGATTGAATAAATATATACAGTGAGATTTATCCAGTTACTCGTGACAAACAATAACAATAACAGTAATAATAATCGAACCCCTTCAATTTACAGCGAACACAAACAAGCGCATCAAAATAATCAAAAACATGAGTGACAGTAAAAGTTTGCTATGGCTCCAGCAAGATTTCTTGCGAATCGAAAAAAAAGCAGCTCTGCGCAGGATCGCATAGCGTATGGTTATCGTTTCCTTTTGTTCTATTTCGAGCGATGCTAAACGGTACTTTGTTCCCTTCGGCTTCTTCCAGCCGCGGAATTTATGCGATTTTCGTTCTGCTCAGTGAGCTGTCGCATACGTTCACCCGTGCAGCAGTGATCTCAGTAATGGATCCGAATAAAATGATAAACGAGCCATCGCGCGATTTCTTTGGCAAAATTTCCCTCCGTGAGTTTTTCGACAGTGATCGACAACGATTTTCCATCGAAACTGCACTTTCGCTTTCGAGCCACGGAGCTTCGGTGCTTTTATTATCCGCGGTTATAGACACCGTGGACGCAAGACACCGTGGATGTAAGACACACGCGCGGGGCATGCAAGAACGGCGGCGCAGAATTTATGGAAGAGAAAGCTCGTTCCTCGAATAACGAAATCCACGGTGCCCACGGCGATCCGCGTGCCTCGGCCACGTGAACCACGGTAATGGGCTATGAAAAGCCGAGAAAATTGCCGGCGATCGCGAAAACCATCCCGCGCACCGCTCCGTTTACCTGACGATTTATTCTTTTTCCTCGGGAACCAATTGTTCCGACGCCTATGGCCTCGAATTCGCCGTGGAAGTATTTCGGATCTACGAATAATAGCTTCAGAAATTGTTCTAGGTAATACTCGATCATTTACTTAACAATAATCGGTAGTCTTTGTTTGTAAGAACAATCGTTTTACGATTTGATAAACAAGCAAGACGAAAGGAGGTTATGTTCTTTTATTCGTCGAGTTAGTTGGTTATTAATCATTTTCAAATGGAAAGATTGGAATGAAAGGATTTCTTTTATGTTAAAAAGACGTGACATTTTGGTTTACTTTTTTGTAAGAACAATTGTTTCACAATCGGTGCGAATTGGTAAAATAACAAGTTGCGAGGAGGTTGGCCATTTTATTAAACGAATTACTTGATGATTAATAATTTACAAATAAGGAGAATAAAATAAAATGATTAAAGTAAAAAAATTAAAATTTTTAAGTAATTTTGAAATTAAAAATACTTTTGGCAAGAACAATTATTAGACAAAAGCTACAAATCGGTAAAATCACAATCATCTATAAGATGGTTGGTCATTTTATTATTCAAATGATGATGTCATTTATATATCTTACAATTTTACTATAAAATCTGTACGTTTCGTGCTTAATAACCTAATATCTTGCAAAATAGAATCGTTTACTGCAAGCAAATGTTGACAATTCCATTAAGAAGTATTCAGGTCAATTGGATATTACTAAACATGGTAGTTAAAAGAAAGTTGCCACTTTTAGGTGCTCCATAAAATGAGATATAACCTCGATTGTTGTTCGGATAATTAAACAGTTGCTTGGGTTAAACACTCTCTTGAAATAAACCCTATAAAAACCCTTTCAATGATACAAAAGAATGAAAAGTTTATCGATGTCATGGAATTGCATAATGGAGGTTATTTTATATTTAGACTACAATAAAAATGTTGTCAACCAGTTAGCAGTTTTTGACGAGTATATTCGTCGTAGTACAAGATATTATTATTATTTTATAAGGGGTATACTTACCAAAGATAGCTAATCAATTTAAGTTAAGTAAATAAATAAACGTTAGCACTACAATTGAAAGACAAAATAGTCATTTCGTGACAACTTAATTCTATATTATAACAACCAATTATACACCCGTAGTATCTACATTTTATAATGTATTGCAATAACAAAATATAAATTCCAACATCTCACTGGTCATTTACGAAACTATTTCCTAAACAGTCTAACATTTTATTTTATTTCGAGCATAGATTAAATTAATACCTCAAAAATTGACAATTTATATCTTAATATAAACAACATATAATAATAAGAATAATAACTTTATTACAGAATGCTATTATTTTGCTTACTATTTTGCCAAAGAAATGATTGAAAATTACAGCATCAAATTTTTAGAGAACGATCGATCCTCGACCGCGTCACGAGAGAACATAAATTATTTATTAAGCAACGGTGCTAATAATAGAAGTAGGTTCGCGACCCCGACGCCGTTGTCAAAGAAATTAGCCTCGCTGATTCTCTGGAACGTTAAAAGCTCGAACAAAATCGTAATAAATGGGATCAAGACCTTCCGCCGCGCTTCTACGTGTAAGCTCGCGTCGCCGGTCCACCTACACACACCGGCTCCGCTCGGTTCCCTGTCTACCTACCTACCTATCAACCTAACCTAAAACCTGTGCATAATCCTATCTTTCTTGTTACCGACTGCCCGTAATGGTACCCCGTTGCAGTTGCCCACGTCTGACCCGAGGAAACCAGGACTATGGTTTGTTCTATCGAGCCACATGGAATTCCGAGGCGATTTATGCGCGCCGCGAGACCGATTTTCGCTTCTCATCCTCCTCTCGCATGGTTGCCATGAGAATCTATCTATCTTCGAGACTTCATCTCCTTTCGTCTTCGATTACCGTGATTCATTTCATTCGATCTTTAGTTTAATACGTCCTTCGGCCGAGTCTAATTTTCTACGAGTTTTCTTTATACCTTTTATTTTACGTCGGGTTTTGTTGGATATTTATTTTCTCACAGTACTATTGCGTTTTTGTATTCTTATATTTTTTTAGGTCTTTATTTTCTTTTGTTTTTTGTTAGATATTTATTTTCTTACATATCTGTTGAATTTTAATTTCCCCCATTGGCCTTAGATCTTTATTTTCTTACATTTTTATAGGCAATTTTAATTTCTCCTATTTGTCTTGCATCTTTATTTTCTCCCGTTTTTGTTACCTCTTTATGTTATACCATTTTCATTCGATCTTCATTTTCATCAATGAATGTTCGATCTTCATTTTTCTTTGATTTTTATTCGGTCTTAATTTTTTTCATTGGTCTTTGTTAGTTTAATCGATTTTTGTTCAATTCTCATTTTCTTTAATTTATCTTCAATCTTTGTTTTCTTCGATTTTCGATGAATCTTCATTTTATTCGATGTTTGTTGGATCAGTATTTTCTTTCATTTTTCTTCGATTTACATTCGGTCTTGATTTTCATCGATTCTTGTATTATAATTTTATGATGAGAGACACGTTATTGGATCGTCAATTACTATAATTCTGTAATAATTCCTTTATTATTTGATAACTCTTTCTATAAATTTAACTACTTTTTCTGTCATCAATATTTATCGATTGAAGCAGTTTTTATGATAAACGATCATCCTTTTCTAAGAACTATTAAATACGAAGATATTTTAATGATTGCATCCTGTGTAATGACGCTATAGTGCAAGAGTACTAACCACGAAATTCTGAAAAGTAAAAATTTACTAACTGTTCACTGATCTAAATATTTGCCGACTATATTCGTCGCAACACAAAATGTTGTCATTTCTTCACGACGAGTACACTCGTCAAACATTTTTAGATTATTATTTAGTTAATTTTTGTCAGTCAAAAATTGTCAGTTAGTTAATTTTTACTTTTCAGCATTTCATGCTTGATTAAATCAATGATGTTGGCTATACTCGTCACGACGAGCACGTAAAAATTCTTAAAAAACAATTCTCGCAGACTCTGCGACTTCGATCTCAGCCACACGCAACGAAATCTGAATCAGCAGCATGCCATTCTGCAATCGATCAGCAGCAATCAATCTCGCAGCCAGGCCCATTGTTTACAAACAACCTATACAGCGGTGACCGCGACGAGCTTTTTGCAAGAATCGGCTGTGTTGCCCGGGACCGTTCGATTTCCATACCGTTCCGGTTTCCGCGTGCCAGAAAAAGCAAAGGATGATTAGATATCGTAGAATGCTCTCTCCACGGTCCGCGGGATCGTGACTTAACAACGGATACGCGCGAATCAAGGCGTAAACTTGATTCGAGTCCCGTTAGGCTGAGAAATTCCGATCGCGTAACAAATTTCGTCGGCCGAGTGTCCGCCATGACAGGCACACCGGTTCGTTCCACCGTTGCCAGCCGATTTCTTGCCGGCGGACCCGTGTTGCCCGACTTGCTGTCGTGTCACGCAGCGAACGCGGATCGTCCTGCGGATTTTACGGTATTTACATAGCCGTTTTCGCGGAGCAAATACACGAAACGAGAATTCGTGCGCCGATTACAATTATCGAGAGCCGAGCGTTTCTCGCCGTAGGGAAAATAGCTGTTCCAGTCAACCGTGGCCACACCCTGTCCGCTACCGAACAGATTGTCGGACTGTTTATTGGATTTGTAACGAATGCACGTTGCCTCTGGCCCGCTATGAACAGTTATTGGACCCTTGATAGGATTTTGCGACGCTCGGTGAGGGCAATGATGACTTTGTGTTTGTAATAATGACAAATGATTTTGTTCTTGTGTATGGGGGAAGAAATCGTTTGTTTGCTGTCACATAAACACTATAAAGAGGAAAATATACATATTTCTTTATCTCTATTTTTATTATATGTATAGTTCATGTTATATATTATTATATATCATATTATATACATTATTATTATTATAAGAATTATATATATAGCTTTTATAATAATAAGTAATGTATAATAATAATAAGTTTGTATAATAATAAGTACGTATATTATATTTATATTTCACTAACATGTAACGTTATGTGGAATACACGCAGTCGAGCGCGTCCGTAAGCGACGCATGACGTGGTCGTCTTTAAATAATTATAACATGCGAAGTAATTTCTATAGGGACGCGATCTTTTCACAGTTATTTAAAGCAAGCTGTAAAGGAAATATCAGTCAGGCGGAATATTCTACTCTAAAAATGGTCGACTTTAAATGTTCATAATAACTAAAATATTTATTCAACTTGATTCATTTCTACATTTCTGGGATCTATAGGCCATTATAAAGCAATTCCAATTGAATAATTCATTACCTTGGAGAAGCTGACTTCTTGGTTAAATGTCACTGAATTCTTCAAACCGGGCCACTGCGCGACGCTCAGTTAGGAGACTGCAATGCGTGGCTAAGACGCTGCTCGATGATTTCAACGAGTGGCGGTAGTGTCGCGGGAGCGTGTTGGCGAGCATGTCAACAAGACGATAGTTCGCGTCGTTCTATCCATTCTCGTGAACTGCTCAAACATTTCTAAATTTGCTCGCGCAATCGTAATATTTGCAAAACCTGTTTCAATATGTACTGCGGAAATATTTATAATCATTTCAATGTCTTTTTAGACATCAATGTGCATTTAATATGTTGTAAGGGCAACTGTTATTGTAGGTAAAAGGAAAGTAACTAACTTTTTCCTTTGTTCCGATAGTTTAATAAGTATTTATTTTATTTTTATCTTACCTTCTTATTATCTTATTATTATTCATTTTATGTTTCGGTGTAAATTAATAATTAAATGGTGATTTTACTATTAGTGTATCGAAAATGCTAAGCTACTGCAATAAATGAATTACTAAAATATTTAAAAATCATTTTAGTAACATGTATGAGTAAATGTAGTGGATCCTGTTGTTAGTTTATAATAATTAATCGATGGACCAGATGATTTTTTTTAAAATGATAATTATGAGAGCATTGCACGACATGGAACATTTTCAATGAATTAGTAAGTAGCTCATAATATTTTTTATATAAAAATATTTTCACTGATAAAAGTGATCTTAAAAATTAATATGCTGCAAATTCGAATGATTTTTAGGTTAAATAACTATTAAAGTAATTAAAAACACTGAATTTTGTTTAAATACTGTTTTGTTCAGCTTTGCTTTCGACGTTTTATTAATTTATCATCCGTATCTTCTACGAAGATTATAAACAAATAATAAAAATGCTTGAAGTTGCAAATGTCAATAATTTTTCTTAGATCAAAATAGAGTTTCGTTCCTATGTCATCAACGCATCGCAATAAATAGTATGATTCATTCTTTGCTATGAAATTACAAGGAACAATGAATTTATAATTATTTTAGCTGTACAAACGTTTTTTCAAATGTAAACATTTGAAAAGAGTGAAGCTGTACTACATAAATATTTGAAGCGAATAACTATTCTAGCTATGCAAAAATGAATATTTGAATAGAATAAGTATATCAGTTGCATAAAAATCAATATCTGAATCCCGTGAGTACATTAACTGTATAAAAATGAATATTTGAAGGGAATAAGAATTGCAACTTTGCAAAAATGAATATTTGAAGAAGCAGCCATTCTAGCAGCATAAAAATAAATATCTGAATGCAATGAGTATACTAAGTGAATAAAAATGAATGTTCGAGCAGGATAACAATTGCAACTTTGGAAAAATGAATATTCGAAGAAAGCAGCTATTGCGGCAGCATAAAAATGAATACCTGCGGTGTCTGACCAAGATAAAGATCGAAGACAGCCAAGAAACGGCCTTTGCATGAACTAAAAATCGCGAATGCCGCTGCAGTTACGAAACAGCGTCACGAAGATAAAAGTGCAATGCGGTCAGACCGCATCGCGACGCAATCCAGAGTCCGGACACACCCTGTGCAATATGCATGGCATTCGCCTAGTCTCCTCTCGCATTTTCTGCGTGCTGTTGTGTCCTTTGGGCTGGCTTTCTGCGGCGGCGGCCACGTGGCCGGTTGTGCCAGCCGCGGGTTTATCGGTCGACGAACCACGAGAAATGTGAAACTCGATGGCTCGCGGATACCCGCGTTGCCGTAAAAGTGCCGGGAAACGCGAGGCTGTCGCCGCTGTACCGTCCAACGATCCCAACGGGTCGCCGATCCTGATGAATTACACACTCGAATGCGCCGATCCTCTCCTATCCGGCCCACGGATCGCTTTATCCTCGTTTGACCCGACGACCGGTTGATTTTTCGACGTTCAACACCTGTTCCCATGCCCGCGCACCTGAACAGACCACTCTAATCGGCTGGCCAACCTTCTGTTGCGACGGGGCCAAATTACATGCTTGAGAAACTATATTTATTCGGATTTATTTTTAACGAAGAGATGGGTGAATCAACGTATTAATGCTGGATTTGGAGTAAAATATCTATAATAATAAAATATAATATAATATCTATAATAAAATATAAATATAATATCTATAATCGGAGTAAAATATGTAAAAACAAATTTTATAAATTTTAGAAATGATATAATATGATGTAATATACTATATCTATATACTACACCATATGTCATCATAGAATTCCAATACAATTCCAATGCAATTCGATACAATTACAAAGCAATTACAGAACAATATAATGTAATACAATTACGATAGTATTACAATACAATTGCAATTGCAATACAATAAAATTACAATTACAATTACAATACGATACAATATATTTTAATATAGAGTAATATAGCTTTATATAGCAGAATATAGAATAACACAGCATAGTGTAGCACAATATATCTTAACATAGCATAACATATAGCCTCGACATAATATGGCATAATAAGGCCTAATATAGTGTCATATTGCAGAAAACAGCATAATATAGCACGATATAGCAGAATACAGCATAATATATCTTAATATAACATAATATAGCATGGGATATAATAAAATATGATTTAAAAATCTTATAAATCAGGAAAAATTCGAAACATCAAATTCGTTCTCTCTTTCCAGTTCGATTTTTCGTTCACGTTTTCCATTTTCCTCGTAATTAAATTCGCATCTAACGATCTAAGAATTTCTAACCTGACACGTGTTTCACGTTAAAGAGAATGAAGAACTTTCCTTTTACAATCGCCGAGGTAGACACGTGGCTCTGTTGAACGTGCTAAAAGCGTTCGATAGAACAGAAAAGTAGGACAATCCGTGCGAGAAAATATGAGGGAGCCGACAGAGTTAGGTATGATCTTTTTAGCCGGCGATCGTGGGAAACCGGTAGCAATGGAAGGCGAATGAACCGGTCACTCTATGGGAAACAGTGACACGCGTTTCAAACCTCGACCCTGAATTTCCTAGCTGCTATCTGTTTCGCGCTGGTCGGCGGCCGCGGTCGAACGGTAAATCCTCCGTGATTCAATGAAAATGTTAATAAAAGCGTTGAACCCGCATGGGTCGCCGGAAAATATTTTCATCGATTTAATCGTTCCCATTTTAAATATCTAATGGGGATCTTTTTATTAGATTCTCCCATGGTAACTGTGTTCCTTTAATGGTTTTTTCGTTAATTCGATGATGGTACTTATAATTTTAGTTATTTTGTATCGTGTGAAACATTGTAAACATTTGCACAATGAAACTAGTGCAATATTAAAATGTAAAATAAAGAGAAACTATACATAACGTTCACATTTCCTTTCGTTGACTTATAGACTATTTATTTTGTTCTTTATATATCCAATCCCTAATTATTAGATTTAATTTTTTAACTTTTAATTTTTAGCTTTTAGTTTCCAATTTTTAGTTTTTAATTTTTAATTCTCAATATTGTACTTTTAATTTTTAATTCTTAATTTTTAATATTGAATTCTTAATTCTCAATGTTTAGTATATGATTTTTAATTTTTAATTTATATTGTACATTTAAAGAACATCTTTCTTAATTTTCACCATTTTTCGTCATCTGCGGCAAGCACTAAATGCAAAAATAATTTAACATAAACAATTTGTTATACGTTTGACTATAATGCTCACTTCTTATCTTATAATACATCAATAACAACTATCAAATTTCACGCAAATATTAACAATATATAAAGTTTCTTTTCTTTTTGTTCGCAAATATTACAAACACATAAAATTGCAAACAATTTCATCAAGAAAGAAAATAAAAAAGCTCAACTCCATCTTTCGTAAAACTAAACGTTACACTTTTCTTACGCAAAATTGTTCGTTACTAACACAGAAACGAGAATGATTTCTCTGTATTTATCGATCACGAATTAAGAGATAATCAACGTGTGACGCAACAGAAACTAAATGAGTATTCATAGTCCAGGTAGAGCGGTTCAAGCCTCGATAACCGCTAACTAGTATTCAGCGAGAATTTAACTGTCGCATAGCTCTGTAATTACCTAATTAACTCGGCTGGTACGAGCTCTACAAACCAAATGCGAGATCATTCGCGATCGCAAACCTGTCTTGTTACCAGCTTTCAATTGTGTATCAGTAAATGGAAGCAGAACGATCTCCCGCTATCAGTAAGAAGACTTCTGATTTCTGATTGCCTATAAAACAGATTGATAATTTGTTCGTATAACTGCTATGGTAAGTATTAACCCCTTGCACTACGACTCCTTTTACGCTGCGTTGATTAGCACTTATTGGTTCTTAATTAATATTTTCCCTAATAGGACCAAACAATTTTTGTTTCTTCTGTTATTTTTATTTACTTTCATTTTAAAATTTTGATAACAGATGAATTAAATTTTATTTAGATTTAAAAGAAGTTAATAATATTCACACTTAGTAGATCTTGCATAAAATCTTTGTCGCAAGGGGTTAAGCTGGTTAATTGACTATGTATAATGTTCGCAAAAATACATGGTAAAATGAGATTGTTCTGTTTATGATAGCAACGAAGACCGTAATTATTAATATCATAAACTAGATAAGGTTAAAGATTATATATATATACATTTACAGATATTATACATATGTCACGGGGATTTATTAGCCGTGAAAAAAAGGAATATCTAGGATCTAGGAATAAATCCTGTTATTTAGATCTTCTGATCTTATAATATTAGCGTATCTTTTAAGATTATATTATTCTTATTCGCGATTTTGGGTAGAGTCGTAGAGATATCAAAAGACACAGGTATTACGTTTGAAATTCAACTTTACTGATTAGACTGTTGGCCTTTTTACACAGAGGTTTGTAGGGAGTGGGATAACTTAGAAAATTATGTCGATACACATATATATATAACACATAAATAAATATAAATATATATATATATATATTTATATTTATATAATTACATATTACAATAAATAATAATATGTATATACATATGTAATATAATTGTAATATAATTGTAATATAATCATAAAATTTTGCTTGCAATGATTAAAACATTTGTTTAATTAACATTTATATTTAATAGTTTTACATGATAATATAGAATAATTATTTGTAGTGTAATATAATATAGTTATAATAATTACACAATAATAGTATTATAATACATTGTATTATATATATTATAATTACAAAAATTAAATTATATATAAGTAAACTGCAATGTTTAAATATTGATAAAAAAAAGTGTAAAATTTCATTTTCATTGAACGCGCGCGATTATCATTTACATTTTGTAAACAATGCCCCAAATTTTCATAACCAGTCTAATACGATATCGTGGGGCAAGGGGTTGAAGATTTAAGTCAGAGTAGCACGAACTCGCTCGAAATTAAGTCGACCATAAAATACATGCAATGACATTAGATTATTATTCAACGAATACACTAATGTGCGCTGTTCCCATTACGCTGGAATTCCCTCAACGAGGAAGTCTTCTGTATAGGTTCACTTTGTGCACACACCGACCCCAAACTGAAATTAAATGCACGCGAGTCGCATGGGCTCGACGCATTGTCGTATGCAGCCTCATGTTACCGGGGAGACAGCGATGCGCCGAAGGGCCCACTTTACGATGCCGTGTTTTCTCAAACTTCCCTTTTACCTTGACAAGAGAACCACGAGAGGCGTGTATACCCGCGTTCAAAAGCTGTGCCCTTGAGCACGCTTTTCCACCGGAAACACAATCGTGCCGGATCTCACGGTCAAGAGCTAATAAATTACTTTAATCGGCGCTGGTATATCATTCTATATATTTTCAACAAATATTCTCCGTACAATTGTTAATTTATTTCGACAGGTTGTGTATTAGCTATTCCTCTTTTGCAATTCGGCCGCAGTAATGTTTCTTTTTAAATGCAAAAATAAATACGAGATACGTGCATGTGATATAGAATTATAGGCATGTGCATGTCATATAGGATGATCTCCTTCTTTTTGTAATATTTTTGTTAATTACTTCATGATTTGTACGAAAATTGATTCGAAACAGTGTTTTGAAAAACGTAGTATAATTGTATTATTAAAAAATAGAGAGAATAAAGTATAAAAAAAGAGAGTGGAATACAGTATAAAAGGAGAGAATGGAATACAGTATAAAAAGAAAGAGTGGGATAGCGTAGAATAGAGTAAAACAGAGAGGGATAGAGTAGAATAGAGTGAAATAGAGTTGGATATAGTGAAATAGAGTTGAATAGAGTTGAATAACGCGTAATAGAGTGAAATAGATTGGAATTGCGTGGAATAAAGTAGAATATAACGTAGAATAGGCTATATTATAGTATATACCATACTCTCGATGTCATACATAGCGTGGCACGAAAAAGACTTACGCGACACCCTAATATATAGCAGAGTCCAAAGAGAGCCAAGATAGATAGGGCTAACTTAGGGCTAGACCATAGAACAGGAGCTGAAACAATATAAAAACGGAATAGAACATCTGATTCATCCGTTCCTCCTACTAAGTTAGAAGATCCGTCAGTTAGCATATTTGAACTCAACCGATTAGTTGAATCGACGACGAGCACCTAACAGCTCGAATCACACTGTGCATCGTGCTGCTAATTTACGTCGGCTATTCAAGGGTTAAAAGGTCAATCAGCTGATCCGTCCCATTGACCTAAAGTGCGTCGGGATTCCCGATGATCTTGTCCGCGAATGATTCGGTCCCTGTTAAAAATCGCAGGTACAGGTTCGAGCGGAAACGGGTAACCGCTTTTCCAGATGATCCCATAAAGCGCATGGAAATGCGAGATCGGCATTCTAATCGAGGCAACGACGCTCGGGCGGCCCGTCGCGCCGCTTCTCGTATCATTAAGACGAGCACGTTTTTGCCGACGATAATCCGATGCAGCGTCCCGTTAACCGGACAAGAACGCGTTGAACGGCGTCGATCGACCACGGATCGATCATAACCGGAAATTAGATCACATCCTCTGACGTAGAAGGCTACGGCGCTGTATGGGGGAGGGGGGGGGGGGGGGGCGGCGGCGAACTCGTTACGCGGTGTTACGGTAACACGGTGGGGTAATTAGGCCAGATACATCTTCTCCCATTCATGGAAAGAAGCGCGAATCGCCACAATGAGCCATTCAAATGATTCAGCGGATTTAATTTGCATGCGACGCTGTAATATCGGGGCTACGGGATCCCACGGTTATCCGTTGATCGTCTTCCTGGATCGGGATGATACGGTTCTAATGTCAACATCGTTCGAGGACTGACTGTTAAATTGCTGCTTTTTCGGAGGAGTTAGTGCCCACGGTGTGACTATTTCAAGGAATTTATGCTTTTCGTGGGACGGTTTCTTAGATAGTTTATGGTATATTCTATTGTTCAGTTTTGCATAATAATTACGGCGGCGTTTACTCGCGCGCGGGATCGGTAGAATTGCGTTGGTTCATGTGAACCGAGATTAAGTGAATGTTGAATGTTCCTAACAAGCAATACTATTTAAGGCGGTATACTAGTGTATAGTGTGTGTTCTTAATTTTTGTTAGGGAATTTATTGAGAAGATACTATTATACCTTTTACAGACAAATTTACAATGACTATTTGCACGTGTTTCAACGACATTTAAAAATTTTTTGAAACGATTGAAGTTATAATTAGTGACACTGTATGGTTATAAACATACTCGCTTCCAAAAAATGTCGTCTTATGGTGTCTATGATTCCTGGCCGTCTGCTTGTCTGAAATAAAATACGGGAAAGTTCCTTAACAAATAAAACAGGATTCAATGCGTCCGGAAATACTGTTTAATTTGGCTCTAGGAAATAGTAATATGCAAACTTAAAAACGCAAAATTTGATTTTGACTTTACATTGCTATGTAACATTTAATGAAGTTAAATGGACTGCAATTAAGTAACATTATAAAATAAAAAATTAGTAGTTCTGTAAAACAGTTTGGAGTATGTAGAGGAACTAGATATTTTTTACACTAACGAGTTGTTTCTCCATGTCTCTCAGACATCATTGTATGAACAGGGGTTAATTAATACGAATTCGACTATAGCAAGTATTAAAACAAAAGAGACAAGATGGTAGTTAAAAAAGTGATGATATTTTGAAATTTGATTATAGATTTTCGTATGTTTCATTAAACATTGGTAACATAAAAAGTAGGAAAAAACGTAAATGAAAGTTTTAGTTAAAAGAAATAAATAAATAGACAATTGCATACAATTCATTCTTTCATTTATTTTATAATAATCCTTTCCTTTTGCCGCGAATAATATTTAATCTTTATCAATTGGATTAGGCATTTTTAAACGCTGTATGCGAAATATTTAGTTAAATATTTTTCTCTTATAACAAGCCGTTCATTTCAAAAGTGCTTCTAATTGTCTTTCGATTTCGTATCAATTCCAAATGTCTCCACAGCGGAGCTAATCAAATCCATAATAAAACAAACGAAACAAAGAAACGTGATAAAATCGACGAAAGCACTTCTCAATTATCGATAAGAAAATTCTAAGAAAAGTTAAGAAAATTCGTCGGCGTCGCTGCGCGTAAAACGATGGTTTCTGTGGATTATTTTATGCACTAGGAAGACCTGTAGTCGGCGTCGTGTTACAAGATCGAATACGGTTATTTTTGTGGCGAGCTGCGAAATTGAACCGCGAACGGATGTATGCGTCGATCGTGTTCGCCAATATCCGCAACGAAAGTGAATAAAACGTCTTCCTTTTGTCGGTTGTTCGTTCAACCGTGGGAGAATGAAATTAAGATCCATTCACGGTTGTGTAACTTGTCTCTGCGCGGCTGCATCTTGCGGCCAAAGAGGTTTACAGTAATTAAAAGACTGTAACGCACCGAGAAAATCCGAATTTTTATCAGAGAATTCGGCAGAATTTTTTGCGAATGAAGTGTTTTGTAACAAAATTACCATTTTTGTTGACATGTATTTCTCTTAGTACATATACCTATATATATATTTAGTATTAGGTATATTATTATATATAATTTTTATATATTTAGTTAATTAGCTATTTGTATATAGTACTGTTACACAATAATATATATTTTATAATATTAGTTATATTATTATAATACTATATCATATATAGTTTATATACAGATAGTTAGATATATTAATATTACATATAGAGTACTATTATACATATATATTTTCTTAGCATTTTGTATATAAATACAATAAATTTTAAAGTAAATAATGAAGTAAAAACTTTAAATTAACTTAGCTGAACTTTAAGATATTTTCACAATAAATTTAATCTGTAAATAATATACAGGCCAGTAAATAATAATGCTTCATGTTTTTTTACAATAAGGAAAGTGGACTTACTGCACTACGATTCTAACAACTCATTTATCTAAAGGCTAATAAATATAATTACAAAATAAGTATTAATTGTTCGAGGCAAGAGTTTCGTGATAACATCGCCGCAATTTGGCCCAGCTTTCATCTTGATTACGGTTGAAAGGAACTTTTATTTAAGGCGGTCACGGTCTGATTATTGCCGAGAGATTCAGACAAGTTATTATTAGCGCAGAGATTATTTTTTTAAAAGGCCCCGCGTGTAATTGAAAGTTGATGCAATCAATTATTGTTTGAAATGTAATTAAACTGCTGCATCTTCTTTGGCGTTCTATTTCATATTGTAGATTAAACTTTTAAGATAATTTTTAAAATAATTTTCTGTCTGAAGTGCGTGTCTTGTTGTTCCATTATTAAACTGAGACAAAAACGAAACAAAATAACTAATAGATACAATGTTTATACTAAATTAAAGGTAAAAGTCCAAACATATAATACAAGAAAACAATATAGAATAGGTACTTCAAACAAAAGATAAAAGAAAGTGCTAAGAGCATCTATTGAAAAAATCCACAATCACTTAATTGCAAATGCAATATGTTAGTGCGAGGGCAAAGCAGGGTGCTGTTCGTTTAATGATTTAATTAAAAACTTGACAGTACAGGTCGTCGTCCGTAAGAGGTTACGTAGCCGCAACTGCGTGCCTCGAATCGCGATATCTAGCCTCGAGCGGCCATTGTATCGATTGCCAATTTCGTCTGGCAACGGAAGCCGTGAGAGCCCATCTACGGCACCGGAAACCATTGCCGGACAATACTAACCGGTACAACGTACCGTGATAACCGTATCTGTCGAGGTTCGACGACATCTCGCAGTGTCAAACGAGCCGAGCAGAGGCAATCGATAAGAACTGAAGGTTCAAGATCTTCGATTAGTATCGACTATCGCGAGGCATTTGTTCTGAGAAAGTGAATAAGATTCGATTATTGGTTTAAATCAATTTGGATGAAGTTTTTAATAAATAGATGAATTATGTATTTATTTATATATAAGTCGTTTATGCGTTAATCTTTGTTAACAAGTATATAATTTATATATTTATTAGCATATATTTATTATTTATATAGTAAATTGTTATAGTTATTTTCAAATGGATACGTTGTGAATGTATAATGAATTAATCAAACATTGATATTTTTTAATAAGTAGATTATTTACATACTTATTTAGAAATTAATACATAGTAAATAAATAATAAATCGTGGCTAAATTAATATTTCTTAATAAGTAGCACCATTTATATATTTATGTACAAACTATTTCAAATTGTTATCAAATTTCCTAATAAATCGTCATACGTTAATACACTTCCTAAGTGATTATGTCAGGTTATGTAACCAGTCGATTTACATAATCACTTGAAAATAAACACATCATCATTAATTTTCTAATATCTTGTTCGTTCAGTAATATTTTATAAAAATGTAAACGATACTGTCGCGAATGAAAACGTCTTTTGAAATAACAATCATTTTAAATTGCGTGACTAATATTTCCTTGCGATTAAACAATTTTAAGGGATCACAAACGAGCACTAATTTGACTACAGACTATAATTCCGTAGCCATATCAATAAGAAAATGGTCTCCGCGTCGACAAGAATTACGACCTCTTTAGATTATGCGTGTACAAAGCACCGGCCAGCTTCCGGTGTTCTCACATCGGAAGATAGTGAAACCTAACGGCGGAGATGCTAATAAAGTAGCCTGCCTGATGCCACAGAAAAGCATAATAGCGGGAAAGTGTGCAACAAAAGCGACCCTTAACTCCGTCAATTATTCTGATTAAGCCTACCGATCGCTATACTTTCACGATTGGCAGGTGCTATTACTCCGGATATAATGTCCTATACAAGGTGTTCGCTTATATACTATGTATACGGAAGGCGTACTATAACATGCCATATTTGTTAACCCTTTCTATTAAATTACCAAGTATTGTCGAAGCAATGTCCAAGTTAAGTGAATTAATAAAAGCTTAAAAAACGATTTAGGATGCATTAAACACTTGATATTTTTTAGTTATTCGACGCTTCCCTCCAAAAGTGCGACGCAGTTGAAGGATTAAATAGTAGAAGAAAACGGGAACACGACATGTGATCTTATATATCAATATACTAGTAAAGATGCACTGCCACGAATACTTTTATACAGAGTGTTCCAAAAGCGACTCACAATCGGAAATGAGAGGTTCCTAACATCATTAGAAATAACTTTTATCTTTGCGAAAATTTAATCCACGGTTTTCTTAGCGAGTTATTAACGAAAAACAGTGACCAATGAGAGGCGAACTCCTCTGGCGCTAGGCGGCCGATCCAATAAGCAAGACTGGGCGTCGTCTTCTCGTTGACCCGGCCTCCTCGCGCCATTAATTTCAAAGTCAATGATGTAATAAATAAAGGAAGCTTATGTGGCTGTATCCTATTAATAAACTTTTCAAAATAAAGACTATCCCCAATACTATTCGTCAAACAAAAGTTCAATAAAAAGTAACAGTATTATATAAAGGGTTATGAGAAAAAGGGAAAGATTTTGGATTTTATTCTCCATTTTTCTAAAAAAGAAAAATCTATTTTATTGTTTTGCTACTCGATAATCTAATCTTAATTCTTTGAGGCAGACGATTTTAAACAAAATAACAATCCTAGTTGCACAGAGTTTTCGATAATTAACATTCATCTCGATTATTTAACATAAAACGCTACTCAAAATAAGAGAAAAAATAATAAAATTTCAACAAGGCTTAGATAATTCAAATTTTTAATAACTTATTTAGTGACTTGCTAACTTAATTTGTGACTTTGGTGCGACTGAACAGTATCGACTAACTTTCCTGAGAAAGACAGCGTGGCTATACCATTTCCAATGGCGCCTGAATTGACCTAAAGGGGCACAGTGCGCCAAGAGGGTTCGACAATTCATTTTAAATCTAAAACTTGACAATATAAAAATGATCTTAGAACGGGGTATAATAATTTCGTCGACGTCTCATAAACACTAGTTTATCGTAAAGGGTTAATTTAAATTCACTACAACTACTATCAAGCTACATCGCGTTATACCACACTGCTATAAAAGTATGTTTGATTTTCATTTTCCAACGTTTAACATTCACGAAAAAGAACAACATTGGCACAAATTCTCGCGATCACCCTGTATATCCGGGGCCCTCGGAAAACGTTCATCGTTTCCGGCATCGAAGAAACAGGGCCGTTCGATTAATTAGTCTAGCTGGAATAATTTCCCAGAGCATCCGTCGAGCTCTCTCAGATCGAGGTTATAATGATCGATGCGGGTAATTCGCCGACGCAACAGCTGCTTAAAATTATATCGCGTCGGATTCCAGTTAGAAAGTATGTTTCCAGTATCATCGTAATTACCGTTTTACCACCGGCACTTCCTGGTTGCGTCCTCGGACCGTTATTTGGCACAGTGTCTAGAGAGATAAATTTTCTCGCAGGATGCAGATACGATGATACACGCCCCGCTCCGCGCCGCCCCGCTTCGTGCCGCTCCGCGCTGCGCCGCGCCGCAAGCCGCGTGGAATCGATAAACGCGGCGCGCAGCACACCTCGACGCGCGGTACCCTGCTGTTTAGAAAAACCATGGCCGAGGATATCTGCAGGAATGCACTGCAGTTCTCTCTCTGTTTTCTTTTATAAGCTCGAGCAGTTACGTCGATGCTGATAATTTGCGAATGACCTTCCAAGATGCAGTTTGTGGAAATAATTTAGTGTGTGAGGAAAACTTGACGAGAGTTACTTGACGAGTTAGAGTTATTTTTACTGACGATTAGTATTATTTTTACTGATGGTTAGTGTTAACTTTACTGACTATTAACGTTAATTTTACTGACGATTACTGTTATTAATACTAATATTATTTGGTACAGTGAAATATGCAATAGGAATGCATCCTATTTATAGACTCAAATTCTTGCAGTCAAAATATTGTAGTCCAGAACTTCTACCCGACTATTGTTATAGTTAAAAATATAAATATATTATTTAGATGTTATATGCAAATTAACACTTTACATTAGCGTGGTGACTCTGAGGTCACTCTAATGTACACTATAAGCTTCATGCGGTTTAGGACAATAATAATAATAATAATAATTTTTTGGGGGGAGGGGGGCAGGGAAGCGGAAAAATCTTCGACAAGATACTCGGAGTGGGCCTTTAATGATAATAATAATAATATGAAATAAAATAACATATTGTGTCTAGATTGAAGCTAGCGCGAAAATAGAAAATTATTATTAAGCATTAATTAATTATTATTAGCAATAAGTATTAGTAAGAATTAATAGTAACTTCATAAGAATTATTAAATCTTAATATTAATATCATAAGGACTAGACAAAAACTTTCACCCAGCACAAGATTAGGTCCTATCTACTATCGACTATGATCAATATTCGAACTTAGACGGCAAATAATTCAAGGTAGGGCGAATTTTACTATTCCGTGAAATTGACAGTTGCTCTAGGGTCAAGTAATTTAGCCCTTTGCACTGGAGTGGCGACTCTGCGGCGCCATTAAAATTGTTGCAACACGTTCCAAAATTATTTTTATACAAATCGCCAAAGCTTAGATTTAAAAAATTGTTGAAAGTGTAACTGTTATATGAATCACGAAACGGAATTTCATATTCATAGAATAAATTTTGTTATATAAAATGGAAATATTAGAAGCCCGATAAATTATTTCAGATTTGCAGTTGAAATGGCTTCGAGTGCAAGGGATTAGACGTTCAATACGGTCAGCTCAAATAGGAGCCTGTCATTACCACGCGTTGAAATCACCGCTTACTTCTGCTTCCAGGCATTAAAATCACCGAGACTCAATCCTTTTGGCTTTCGGAAGATCCGTTACTATTCAACGCCATTTATTTCACTGTTAATACTGTAAAAATAGTCAAATCGATTGTAGCAACAGTCTCTATGAGCTACTTTATCCGGTCACGGATCAATGCACTTTCTCTATTTCCATTAACCTAGCTCAAGATGGAGTTTGAATTATTCTCCGGATAATTTCTCCGAGGATGCGAAGGGTTCTACTTTAGTGACGATTCAATGCGAACAATTGTGCATACTCAGTGTTTTGATAAGTAGATACACATTTCATGACTGTTTCTTAGTATTCTTAATATACTTAATAATTAAAGTATTCTATTTATAATAAGTTTATAATAAATGTTAAATTTGTACGTAAATTCGAAATACAAACTTAATTTTCTATGTAGAATATTATTCTATTAGAGAATATTATATCATTCTATATAGGAAGTGCTGTAAAAATGTAAGATGTAAGAATCAAGTTGTAAGGAAGTTGAATTCGTATTAAATTTTATGAAAATTACTATTTCGTATATGATTTTATTGTGCAAGATTTTTAATAAATTTGCAAAAGTGTAATACATAATTTCATGTTAATATATATTATACATTAAATTTATGTACAATTTCAAGATAACAATTAGATTCTTATATAAATTTAAAGGAAAATTCGTGTAATAAATATAAACGAATATTTTTACACTATATTGTAAAAGTACACAATTTATAGACAAAACAGGAAAATTATATTTGTATACAATTTTATAGAACTGATTCTTTTGCGTATGAATTATTAATAACCAAGTTTCTAATTTTATAATAAAAATTAAATTCATATTATAATTTACAATAAAAATGAACTTCTTTATATACTATCTACAAATCGGATGTCGATATAAATACTGATGTATGATACAAAGCAATTATAACAATTATATATTTACAAAATTTGTAAATTTACTAAAAACATTGCTCTTAACAAAATCATATACAAAAGCATACGTCCAATCATTCCACAAGCAGAAATTACATTGCAAAATGAAATTGTTTAAACCAAATTGAGAATTCAGGTAGCAAAACAGCAGGTCGTAAAGATTGAACAATCCACCTGCAATTTCTCCGTCCGCAATTAGACGTTTCTACGAGTTTCTTGCGGATATTTGTACAAGCGTTTCCACGAATCCGATGAAGCAACAACAATCGTCCGACATTTCGGTGCTTTTTCACGGCGCGGCGGTCATGTTAGAATCGCTGGGAGCCGTCGATCGGTTTTTGCGCGGTTGGCTTCGTGCCGTAGGAAATCCGAATACTTTCTAGCACTGACCTACAGTTCGCGATTTATTTCCTCGTGTCTTCCTCGCGAACGTAACGCGATCGTCGCGGCTCATTAACGTACGCGGAGCAACGCTGATTACACTCCTCGATTTAATTAGCTTTTACTCGGTTCCTGTGCTATTCATTGTTTCCGCATCGCCATGCAATCGATTTTCAAAATTTACTCTTCTTTTCTGTGATTCATAACGTTTTAATGACCGGTAAGTTATTATTTATTATTTTAGCTAGTTTATTATTATTGAAATGAATTACATAATTTTGTTATTATATAGGTTTTTATATATTAGGTACTTTTTGTGGTTATTAGAATGAATGAAGTAGAAATAGAAAGTATAATTTAATATTGAGTTATGGTATACTCAAATATTATTATATATAATAATAATATATACGTAATATCTTGAATAATATATGTAATATAATATATACAACAATAGAAGATTAAATAGAAACAGAAACTAAAAAGAATAAGAGATTAAGATTTAATCTTAAAACATGATCCAATATTGTTCTGTAATATTTGATATATTAAATAGCTTTCACGATTAATAAAGCAAATAAAATAAAAACAAAATAAATAAAATAGAGAAAATAGATGCTGTTTAATATGAGTGTTACAAAAATATAAAAATGTTAGTAGATTTGATTACAATATAATAGCAGAAGTGTTTACGGCCAAGTTTTATCTTAAACATTTATTTTTATTCGTGATTGTTACATAACAGTATTTGAATGGATAGATAAATGAGAAAGAATGTTCAAAAATATAGGAAGAATTTTTACATCTACTTTCACATGCTCCATCTACTTTTAATTCTATTATTTATACTACTGTTTCCTAAACGAGGCACAGTTAAGCTGCGTTTCATAATACGTACTTTTACCTTAACTATTTGTATTTTACAGTTTATTGCTGCATTATAATACTTATGCAAGTAAACAGACCAAAAGGAATATTGAAAATTATAGGTAGAATTTATGCATTCACATTCACGTGCTGTGCCTACTTTTAATCTTATTACCTATACTACAGTTTCCTAAAAATACACAATTAAGCTGAGTTTCATAATAGGTACATTTATCTAAAACATTTAGTTTTATAGAAGATTATTACATAACAGTATTTGCGCGAGTAGATAAATTAAGAAGAATGTTAAAAAGATTAGGAAGCATTTTTACATCCACTTTCACATGCTCGATCTACTTTTAATTGTATTATTTATGCTTCTGTTTCTTGAAGGGGGCATAATTAAGCAGTGTTCCATAATGGCTACATTTATCTTAAACATTTATTTCTATAGAAAATTATTACGAAACAGTATTCGCGTGATTAGATAAATGAGGAAGAATGTTGAAAAATATAGATAGAATTTTTACATCCACTATCACATGTTCCACCTAATTTTTATTCTCATATTTTTGCTACTGTTCCACATAGGAGCCACAATTGATCGGCGTTTCGCAATAAGTAGATCTACCATATTTGCTTTCTTTCGCTTCGGCGACGCGTCGCCTCGCAATCTGTTTTTAAACACCGTTCTTGTTTGCGCCTCTGCGGAACGTCGCGGATAATTTAAAAAAGAACGTCGCGCCCATTATCGCGATAAATCGCGATGATTCGCGAAACGTCGATTACTCTTCGGTTTAATTAGCTTTTACTCGCTTCCTTGGATTACCTTGTTCGTGTACAGTGTTGTATCCACTATTCAAAATTGACTCTCCTTTGCGCGTATGATGTACAAGCAGCATTTTACTGCCGTGATTACTCGTTCGCCTTATTACTCGCCCATCCGCCGATTCTAACGTGCTCGATGCAAATCGAGGATGGAAAGAGCTGTTGCCCCATAGCAACAGGCTTAATTTGATATACTCCAATTAACTGCGCGTGATACCCGCGTTTCTCCGCTATGCTTTTCTAGCCCAAAAACGAACATTTGTTCGCCGCGATTCTTTTCTTCGGCTCGCGAGCTACGTTTTTCTTCGCTTGCGAAGGAAATTGGAGAAGAAACGGATATTTATGGGGTTGCTACATTTATCGCGGTGAAAGCAAAATGAAAATGCTACGAATATGCTGCGAAAATACTGTGAAAATGCTGTGAAAATACCACGAAAATGCTTTGGAAATTCTGTGAAAATGTTAGAAAAAAATCTATGCAAATACTATAAAAATGCTATGTAAACACCATGAAAATGCTATAAAAATGCTTTGAAAATACCACGAATATATTATAAAAACACTATGAAAATGCGTTACAAAAATGTGTAACAACAACGTGTAAAAATAAAAAATTTGTTTCATCTTATTTTTTGGTCGTTGATCATTACTTGTTTTAAATCTCGCGTTAAATATTCCTTGTTAAAAGTTTAATTTTCTCCCAATTTGGCTAGTTATTAGCAAAATTATTATATATTTAATAAATACTTTATCGTCGTCTTTCAGCTTCTTATACAAGAAGCTATTTCATAATTTTCAAATGAGAGTGCTATGAAAATACTATAAAAATGCTATAAAAATGGGTCACAAATATGTGTAACAAAAATGTGCCATAAAAACAAGCGACAAAATGCAAAAATTGTTACATCTAAAGCATTGTCTCAACGAGAATTATTGTTTTCCGTGGAATGCAATTTTAGCGAAATTGTCTCGAAACTTTTCCTTTTCCCTGCGCATTAAAGGAAATCTGCATAATCATACGCGGACCGGTAATCACCTGTTTTGTTGCGCAACATTATTATAACTTGTTGTTACGTCGCGGAAGTTTATGCAAATATACGGTCTCGTGGGCGAATTTCAACAGGCTCTGTCTTAATGAAACATCTCTTTGTTCGTTAGCGCTTTCAGCAAATTAAAAAAGAGATTGCGTTGAGCGTACTTTGCATAAAATGTATTTTGCTGTAATTTTAACACGTTAACCCATTACCCTGTGCAATTAAAAAATCAATAAAATTGTGATAGTATCTAAATAGGACTTTTATTTTAATCCTATTTAAACTCAATTTACCACTATAATTATTATTTATTTTTTAATTTTCAATCGACACAATTTTCAGGGCACCTATAGGCGCCTTTTGTATCAGAAAGCGAAATCGCTAAGGCGAAAACAATGAGATAAGCACCTGTAGGCGTTCTCATTGTCATAAACGCGAAATTTCTAAGCACTTAAAGTCGACCACAGTAGCCTAGGTTTTGAACACACTTAAAACGAAACAAATAACAGAAGAAGCGTAATCCCGAATTGGAAACCACACCAGAAGCAACCGGCGCGCGATCGAAATCCGGTGATTAAACGCGTCGGATTAAGATGCGCGTCGCGTGCGGATCGTCGATCAGCGACTTTTAAGACTCCGGCTCTCTGGAGAACGAGTTATTGCGCAAGCTGTAGAGCAGAGCCAGTCCCGATCGAGAAACCGTCGAGAATCCGCGATCGCATCGATCGTGTTGCACGTGCACCTCTTGGTCCAGGGACGGACTTAGCCGCTGGCACACGCAGGTTCACGCAGGTAGGCGACTTCGCTGCTAATTACGAGTGACAGACAGGTGACGCAACCGCCTCTCCTCGTGCATCGGACGAGCGAACTCGTGGGAAATGCATCAGCGTGCACCCACGATGCGTCCCGGGACCGGCGACGCGACGGATGATCGCGAAAGTTGCATTTGTGCTCCGCGACAAGGAGAGTTCAACGCCGTTAGGAGCTCGGCTTTATGCAACGCTCCATTGTTCCTCATCTGCCGCGCATGGCTGCGCCGCGGAACGCCTAATCGGCCATGTTTGTCTCGAAGAATCGACGGGGAAAAGACACCATGGAAGTCGTGCCTTAGAGAATAGAGAGTAGAGTCTATGTCGTTCGGTTAATCTGCTTCGTCGTTTTGGTCGTTGAATCCATTGATTGCTTTATGTATTGTTCATTGTAATGTTGTTTTTAAGTGGTGACAATTGTTAGATGTTTAAGGAGTTTTTGTTGAAAATAATTTAAATGGGAAACTCGACAAATTTTGTTCTTTTTTTTTGTTAAAACGTTCTATGTGTCAGTGACGATACGATAGTCTGGCATTTAGGTGGAGTATGTTTTTATAAATAGTTGTGAATTATGATAATAGATGACGTTTAGACGATCTTCGTGTTCAGTGTTACTTTTGTAGAGTATTACAGAGTGTTAATTATGTATTATATTTATAAATATATTATGTATTATGATACATAATTATGTATTATGATATAATTATAAATTATAGGTTATGATATATTGTATGTATAACATATAATATGGTGTAACTATGATATAAACTTGAATATCTTATAATATATTATAATATATACTATAACTTAAAATATGTTATTATGTGTTGTAGAATATACCATTTATTATAATATATTATAAGTTTATTACAATATATTACAATATACATATACATATAATATTACAATATATGGTATAATATAATATACAACTTAAAATATGTTATTATGTGTTGTAGAATATACCATTTATTATAATATATTATAAGTTGTATATTATATTATACCATATATTGTAATATATTATAGAATATAGCATATATTATAACATATTATAAGATGTATAATATATTACGAGTTATACAGTATATTGTACTACATTATAGGTCGAATAATACATTATAGATTCTATAATACATTATAATGTATTGTAGATTATCTTATATATTATAGTATATTATAGATTATAGCATATATTATAACATCTCATAGGATGTATAATATATTATAACTTGTATAGTATTATACTATAATATATTAAAGGGTTGCATAATTTATTATAATATGTTACAGGCCATATCATATATTATAATATATTACAACCTACATCCTATATTCCAATAAACTATAACTTGCATAATATAATAACCTAAATATCATAATACACGCTTGAACATACGCAGGACAAATAAAAAACGGCGTGATAACCCCGGACACTCCCAGCAACTAGTTCCAGGGTTAACACCCTTAGAAAACGAAACTTGTTTGAGAAAACGAAGCAACTTCCCGGCTTCGAGATTGATAAAGTAAAGTGATCGACGAGTTCCTTCCTCCTTGAATCTCGTTTGCGAGCATCGCAACGAATATCCATGCGTGTGTCGAAATGTCGCTTGTCGGCGAGGCCGATCAGAGCCCGAAACGCGAGAAAATAATTACAGAAAGTGAAATCGTCTCGAGACTGTACGACAGTTTCGCAAGTAGCGAGAGAGCTCGCAAGAGCCCGCGAACGAATGAATGAATAATAAAACGCGCACGCCTAAGATGAGAGATAGATAGAGAGAGAGAGAGAAAGAGAGAGAAAGATGCCGGTCGTTATGCATGCGTAAGAATCGGTCGGTTTTCGTGCGAGATGAAAAACACGCGGAAGGCAACGTTCTACTCTGTATAGAGTGTACACCGGTTCCCATAAAATTCCTTACGGTTTCTGCGGCTGAATTGTGGCACACCGGTTGCATACCTTCGCCGCGTAACCGAGAACCGTGATAAATCTCCGCAGACAGCGAGTTATTATTTAATGACGTTGCGCCGCCGCGCCGCTACGGCACCGCCGATAAAACGGGGTTAATCCATCCGATCGCGCCCGTAAGTAATTCCAATTTCCTTCGGCAAACAACAAGAAACGCGACCTTAATCTCCATGAATCTTTGCTGCTTCGTCGACTTTCATGGTTCTAGCGATTCGCAGCTACGCGCGATTAGGGAAAATGCGCGCGATTTAACCAATCTAGTGTTTAGCCTGCACGATGCAGAGTGTGTTTCTATAAGGTATTTAACAGTTACTCAAAATTTAGAAATGGAGGATTTTTTAGGCTTCAGTATTTAGGTAGTATTTCTTTTAGTATTTCAAGCAATTTTTTCCTTTACAAAAATTTTCCCCGAATCGTTTTTATCGAGTTATTAACGGAAAACGTTGACCAATGAGCGGTAAGATCTGTCAGCGCGAGGCGATTGAGCCAGTCAGCGGAACTGGGCGTTGTCCGTTTCTTGGCTCGATCACCTCGCGCCGTTAGAACTCGATTTTCATTGGTTACTGCCTTTTGTTAATACTTCACCGGTTGTAAATATTTTTAAATTCTCATAACATTAGCAATAAATGACATTTATTTGAACTGTTTTATTTATTTTACTTTTATTTCATTTATCTTAATCATCGCGAAAGGTATCTATTACTTAAAAAATTATATAATAATATAAAAGCTTGTACTAGTATAATCTAACACTTTTACCTCAATAACAGATAACAAATTATGTAACTAAAATGTTAATAATTCGTTAACAAAGCCACAGATTTTTCGCTTCTCCATCCAGAAGTCCGAAATACGAAACAATAGGGATGGTGCTATAATTTAGCTCCACCTTATACAGTGGGCCCTCGACTTTCGCACACAATTGGTTCCTGAAAGCGTGTATGAACGTAGAATGTTCTAAAGTAGAGGGATATAAACGGTGTTTCAAAGTATTTATTTATTTATTTAGCTTTCGCGTATTTTCTTTATAAACTTGTGAAGAGTTAATCGAGTACCTTTTCTTTTACTTTCTTGATAATGATTTCTATAAAACTTAGTGCCCTTTTGTATCACTCTACATCATTTAGATATACGCACTTCATTGTTAAGGTTACGTTAGTAGTTAAAATTTTAATAAGTTAACAGTTAAAAGTTAATACTTAAAAATTTGTCTAGATGCATAAAGGCTTCGTTTATATTTTTAATTGTCAAAATCTTGACCTCTCGATCGGAACAACATTGTAATCTGATGGCTAAAGTCAGATGTTCCCTGAGATTGTGCGCATCCAATTGCAATGTAGACTGCGATATCGACTCGCGATGTCCGATGTCAGAGGAAACATTCGGCCACAAAGGCTTGCAATGTTGAATTTTTTCAAATGTACAAAATAGCGAATTGCGCGAAAGTATTGTAGAATGTGTGAAAATCGATGGCAGCCTGTACCTCTCAGTGCAGGTATATTCACCGAACGCGAGCTGGAGCTGGCGCAATGAATACACGCGCCACCTTCGCCAGGTGACTGTCGATAATCGAACGGAGAGTTGGTATAACGGTTCCCCGCGGCGATCTCCTTCGCCTCCTCTTCTCCACCGGCCCGAGTACGCTCCGCGCTGTTTATAGGCGGTCTCGACCGGGAACAGAAGTCATTGTCCTTCCGCTGCTGTTTATTTCGATAACATTTCAAACGGGATTTTAAATGATGGTAGGAGGCCAGCGACGCCGCCGAGGCTCACTGAGCTTGCCGCGGCCGACAAGATGGCGGCCGGACTGATAGTTTCGGGATATGTGGGTTACCATGTGACCCGGCCGATAGAGCCAGCTCTCGATTTAGTTTCGTCTACAGTCGGTCTAGAAAGTCTACGCTTCTCCGATCTTTTATTATAATTTTATATAGTTTTGCAATTGTAATATGGGCGATTGCGGTACCATATATGTATTGTTACTTCGATAGAATTTGAATGCAAGTGTACTTTTAATAGAGGTAGGGGAGGCATCGATATCACGGATGTTAAGGATATTACTTACAATGTTTCTATTGCTTTTTTATCTAGTGTTTATTATAATTATTACTGTTATTATTAGTAACATATCTCACAGATATTAAGAGTACTAGTTGCAATGTTTTTGGTGTTTTATCTAATGTGTTTTATTATTATTATTACTATTATTATTGTTAATATATATCGCAGGTATTAAGGATACTAGTTATAATGTTTTTGCATTTTTATTATCAGCTCCGTAAGGCTGATAACAGGACACAGTAATTGGCGCCTGTGTTTTTTATCAAAGTGCATATTTTCATAAATGCATCAAATCCGTGATCTAGTTACAACTATTTATACAAAGTTCTTACTTAACAGGATCTTGTAATTGTATTCGTCAAATATGTAAAATTTGCAACTCGGAATTTTGCATTTATTAAGAGTCTAGACATTAGTATACATTATTGGAGATGGATAAATTGAATTTTATATACGCGCATTATATTTAACGCGCAAAGCATCGCTCAACAGATGAATAAATTGGAAAATTCGATGAATACGATGGGTTCGATGAATTGATTCATTTGATGAATTCGATGATCACGATGAAAAAACCAATTATACAGTAAGAAAAACCTGAAAATGGACTGGACTATAATAAATACATGAAGGGTGTAGCTTGGGCAGATCTATCTCTTATATACAAAAAAAACTATGAAATGGTGGAACAAAATTTCCATATGCTTCTTTAATTGCGCACCATTTAATGCATTCAGAACATGTCAACATTTCGATACAGAACACAAGAATCTCCGATTTCATGATTTTTTATCGAAAGTTGACAATTTTATTGAAAACTCGACAATTTATAATCTCCCGATAGGCTTAAGAACCAGTCACCATTATTAGCACGGAGTCAATTTGACGTCAAGTTACCATTATTGATACAGTTACGTTACAGATATTCGGTAAGTGAACGAAACACGATAGTTAGTAATAGATATCTTTAAGAACGACCGGCGACAAGTAAAGTATTAATATGGAGTAAGTTTGACGCAGTCGCCATTATTGGCACGGAGTCAATTTGACGTCAAGTTACCATTATTGATATTCGTTAACCCCTTGACGTACCATTTTCTTCGCAGTCACTGCAATTAGGAATTTTTCAATTGGCACAATTTCTTAAAAGGGACAGAACATCAATGTTTATTTCGTGCCCGAATTTACTTGTATGCTTAAATATTAATAATAAGGGATTAGAATTTTATTCCAATTTTAAAGAACAGAATAACATCCATACTGAATTATTTATGACTAGTAATAATTTAAAAGAGTAATTAAAGTAAATTTTTACTAGTAAAAATTAATATCGAAATGAACGAAACACGATAGTTAGTAGTAGATAACCATAAGAACGGAGGGCGACAAGCGAAGTAAACTGAATTAGTGTTGCTAGCGCCTAGCGAAGAAATTTGTACGAGACGCGCGGATGGTAAAGTGTTAACGATTGTCGGAGGTAGTCGCTACGGTTCGTATCTGCCGTATCCAGTCCGGGCCCGGATCTCCCGCGCCGTAATCGTAATCGTCGGCTTGGCCAGATTAGACGATGCAGACTTCCTGTCGATTGCGCCGGCTAACGGGTCTTCCGGCCCCGGTCGAGCGATCGTCACGTTCGTTGAATGTTGAATGACTACGCACCCGGTTCGATGCTACCGCGCCGGTGCAACCGGAGATCGGGGATCGACGAATCCGTGACCGAATCGACGACTAGAAGAATGACCTAATTACACGTTTCGTACGAGGATCCTCGCGTACCGTTACACATTAACGAGCGCTCGACACCACGTCTCCTTTCGGCTACGTCCGTCGAAGCTCGTTAGCTTAAGGCTAATTCGAGGTTTCGCTGCTCGCGTTGCAACTATAATAACGAGTACGACTCGCGATTAACGTATCATGCGGATGGTATTGGCGCCAATTAATGTGCCCTATTCCCAGCCTCGCGGAGCTTTCACTATAGAAAATAATTTGAGCAATTTAAATATTTTTTGAGAATTTAAAGGTAAATTTTAGTCTTCTTTTTTGACTCATGGCGTATGTATTAAGACTTCTTTGAATATTTAGAGAAGGAAAGAATGAGACAAGTTACTGTGTGCCTGTGATTCATAAAAAGTCAGTGATACTGCTCCCTTCCTGAATACTATGCTATTTTCCTAATTACTCAGTAATTCTATTCTAATTCTAATATACCGATAAATCTGCATTAAATTAAATTACGATTTAATGTTTAGTATAATTTCATTTTTATGTCTTATTAGAAAAATGTAATATGTTTTATATTTTATAACAAAATTTGATATTAAAGAGGACTGTTTTAATATTTCTACTTTTTAAAATAATTTGAGATTTGAAGTTAATCACGCCAAATCTCTGAGCATGTAGCATAGTAATTAATACGTCGGGTGAAAAGTAGATTCAGTTACTGTGTGTAATTAAGCAATTAATTAATAAATAAATTACTCTAAATGAATTAGACCACTGAAATTGAAGTTAGAGAGAATAATTCAAATAAATAATCACCGTTTCGTTTTCTTGTAATTTTAATACAATTAATAATACAATGATTTATGATATCACACTTGAAACGATTTATTTTACTGAATATTGATCTTCATTTGTATTTTCTTCAGATTGTTTATAAGCTTTATGCAAAAAAAATTTTCCGCATTCGGTACGAAAAAATTAAGACAGTTTTTGTGGTATTTTAATAACTTTATTATTTTAACTTTCTTTTAACGAATAAATAATTGATTGAATTTAAATTAAAAAATTTGAGACATCTTATACAATAAATATAATTGATTTTGAAATACCAAATAAAATTTAATGGAAATTGAAATTTATTAAAACAATTTTTAATAGATTACTGTAAATTATAGTTGTATAGTATAGTATAGTAATACATAATATACATATAGTATACAGTATTATATAGTAGTACATAGTATTACATTATAGTATATAGTATACTGTAGTAGAATAGTATAATATTAAAATCATTGAACTACAAAACTTCAGTGTGAATTATTCAACTGGCTTAAAAATTGACTCAACGTTCTAAAAATAGCATAATTAATTCGACAGCTAATGTAAATATGTGCCAATAGTACACAATTCGAGAAATTTAATTGCTAATTCGAGAAGTGAGAGTTGAATAGGATTTAGAATTAGGATGAAGATCTGTAGTCTGCGGATGAAGTTCACCGGCCACTCCTTGTACTTAAAACACTTTCACATTTGATCTGTGCGTCGGCATATTATTTTTTATCATTCTTCGAACCATGTTATTAGACTCTATTCAGTGAAAGTACGTTTGGTCGAATGTTTTTCTAAAAGAAGAATGTTCCTGGAAAAACGTTATTTTCTTGTTTGTTCTTCGACACTTTCTATTCGCTGAGCAGTTAGTTTTTCTTAGGCTTCGAGAGACACTTTCTTTTGGGTTGCATTAAAATTCTATCAATAATATTATTATGCTTTTAGCTATTTCTCTCTGATACATTTTTTTAGAAACAATTTTACCCGAGATCCTAAGCCAAGAATATCTCTATACTCGACCTTTCTTTAATAATTATTTCAATCGAATATTGATAAGTCAATGTTAACCGCAACCTCTTAACGCAGTTTGACAAGTCCAACTTGTGATGAAAATTACTAGTGATAATTTATTGAATATAATTGTCACTTCGTTGTATAAAATTGGAATAAAATTGTAATCCAACGTTCTTAATATTAATAAGTATTCAAGAAAATTTAGGCAGACAACAGATATTAATTTTCTGTACTTTCTAAAGAATTATTGCACTTCTTATTTATTATTTTAACTTTCCCTTATTATTGAAAAAATTTCTAATTACAGTAACTGTGAAGGAAATGGTACGTCAAAGGATTGACACAATTTATTCATCTCTAATGATATACCATAATGGCTAATCTACAGAGAATATTATAATTTTTAAATTTATATTGTAATACTAAAATTTTTAAACATACTAATGTCTATCGTATCTCTCTATTGAAACCATTAAAATTTTATAAATAATTATTCCGATAACATTTACCACGGTGATACCAATCGTGTAAAAATGATTTCCCACACTAACTTCTTCGCTAATAAAAATATTTTTTATAAATATATATTTTTAACCAAAAAATGCACTTTAACGTGAAAATAGCGTATTAAAATGCTTCTTTCCTTTCTGTTTCAGTAATATGCTGATAAGAGAATTGGCGACCGCCTTGGTCGCCGTCCTCTTGTGCCATCTTCAGCTAACGGAGTCTCAGGTGAGCATTCGATTACTATACCGACTATAGCGATCGCTTCGCGAACAGCGTCGCATGATACCGCGGCTCCTCTTCGATCATTTCGCGCTGGTTTCACTTCGCGATTCGATTGCCCGTACCACTCTAATCTGTCTTTAACCCTTTCGGTACGAGCATTCTGTCCGCCATGACACACTAGCTGCACGAGGCGGCGGGACGTTATTTCGCATTTGGTCAGTCCTCCTTTATACGAAGATTTTCATAAACGTTAAATAAAAACTGTGTTCGATAAGACGTTGTTTTTTTAAATAGTAAGTCTTGCTTGTAGCTTTAATATTAAAAGATATTTGTATAAAATTCTGTTATTTATACTGGTTATCACATGGACGCCGGATATATCCGGCACTCGTATCGAAAGGGTGAATCGATAGTCTCCTGCAATTCACCTGGGAAACGCGCGCATACTTTCCGATGTTTACGGCGGAAGGAAATTCTGATGGCCTTGTGCAACGTGGTAGATGACGCGACCACTGAAACATTTCAATGCTGCACGTCTCTCGAACGGGTGAAGCTTAGGGTAATGCAGCGAATGTTGCAACATTCCCTTGTTTATACCGTTTGGAATGCACATTTTATATGCAACAACCTGTCACTTACATGGTTTAAAGGAATGTCTGTTTTGTTGCAATTTTATAGTTCTAATTCGCTCGTTGCAATATTGTTACATTTTCAGTTGAAAATAAAGTTTGATGGTTTTTGTATAAACGTTTGTGTAACGTTAATTTAAATCTTTATGAATCGCGTAAATTTGTTTTGACTGTTGCCATAGTACGAATAATTATAATATTTATATATTCTTTAGCCTTTTTTTCTAGCTTAAAGTTTGTCGTTATTGTAAGAAAATAAAGTATTATTTTATACTGTAATAAATTAATTAATAATGATGATTATATGATAATTAATAATAATAATTATAATTGTATTAGTAATATAGTATCATACTATATAATATAACAGTATAATAATTATCATAATAATTATCATAATAATTATATTATAAAGAAAAAATATAATTACGAATTAAACAATATTAAACAAGAATTCGAATAGTTTGTGTATTAACAATGATTTCAATCATGTTAAGAATGCTATTCTTAATTTCGTTGTAACGTAAAAACGCTGTTTTTAAATTTTGATTTAATATTGACATTACTTTATTAATCTACACTATTAAAAACGAAATAGTGTAGTGTAATAAAACGTTTATAATAAATATATATACTAAATATTGTGTAAGTATAGTAATTGTTCTATAGATATATTAAATGTTATAATTTATAATAAATATTCTATATAATAGATATTATAGTTTATAATAAGTATTCTAATAATATATATTACATAGGTATGATGAGGCGTCACTATGTGGACAAAACAAATACAGAAACTAATTAACGATGTTTCAATATCTCGTTTAATGTGATAGAATCAATAGCAAGTGACATTGGTCTGCGTTTCATTCACTTGGAAACTGGTCGATAAAAATTCCAATTAGCATGAAGACCCGCTATCTGCTTATCATATTCATCGGGCATTACAGAACGAGCATGCCGCAGAAATAACATTTCCAGAGCTTCGTCCATCCACGTTGCATTTCGTCAACCAGTGAATCACTTATCAATTGTCGTCACATCGCTCGAAACGACTCCTCTAAATTCTATCAGCTTAACGAGTGAATTTGTATAATTTTTATTTTACAACGCCTTCTTCATTAATTATCAAAGTGATTAGGATATTTTTGGCAAAGTTTTGTTTTCGGCTCTACAAATCTGTTATATTCGCTTTTTCAAATAATTTAATTTTTAATGACTTTTTTGGCTTAGAAATGAAATATCCAAGGCAAAAGTCCTTTTGACTTCTGTTATTCTTCGCTTTGTATTGAAAAATTTAATTTATGATAAAGTGGGAAGGTCGTTAGAAAAACTTAAGAATATTGTTAAATTATTTGAACTTGTTATAATTATTTAAAGAAGCAAAAAGTTTTCAACGAATTTATGTTTCTTGTAATTAACTAAAACGATTCTTATTTTGCACGAAGATCCGCAGTCTATTTATGAAGACTTACATTGATTTGCAACTTGTAAACGTTGAAAGATAGAATTATGTTTACTATAAGTGCACTGATAAGTTTTCTATTGCTTCTCTAAGATTTGTTTAAAGTTCTTTTTTATTATTTAGTAAATGCTTATGCGATGCTTGAAATTCTCCCTTAGCTTTTCTTAATTGTTAACTTCTCTGTATAGTAATTGTACCTTCCTTTCCTCACCTCATAATTTTCATCTGCTTGAATTAACGATACCGTTAAAGCCAGTCAGCAGTAAATTCTCTCGTATTTATTACTTTTTTATGAAATGATATGGATTTTCCGGTATGTCGATGTGTCACCGCTGCGATACGGTTGAGTGGACACTCGATGCCGTTACGTTAAATGTGTGACATACCATGAATCGGCGTTACTTGGATTCTTTCGAATAAATATTTATCTTATAATAAATATTTATCTTGTATAAATATTTCTTGGATAAATATTTCTTGGATAAATATTTCTTGAATAAATATTTATCTTCTATAAATATCCGAAGCAATTCATTTTAGTAAAATATTTCGTTCGTACAATTCATTATTCGTCTCACATTATTTTATTTCTTTAGTCGAATAATTCTTTACTTGTACAACTCGATGAAATCTGTGTCTTAATAATTTTTTATTCAAATAATTACTACGATTTTCTAATAATTTTTCATACGAATAATTCCAACAATTTGTTACACGAATAAATCCTCGTTAAAAACGAAAAATTCCTTATTAAGATAATTCGATCTATTCTTTATTAGAATGATTCCAAATATTCTTTGTCTGACTAATTCGAATTATTCTTCATTCGAATAATTCGAAAAATTCTAAAGAAATAAATCTATAAACCATGAAACAGTATATTATAAAATATTTCATCATTTTTATTTAATTCAATCATTTTCTGTATGAATTCTTGTACGAATAAATTCTTAGATATATAAATTTGTTCGTTATGGTGAATATTTTGTCGAATAAAATTGAATTCAGGTAAATATTTAACTAGATACATTTTTTTCGCTTGAGAATATTTGTTCGATAGTGACGAATAAAATTGTATTCGATGTCTTTGTTTCTGACCCATCATTCGAATAAAATTTTGATTATTATTATTTGGATATTATTTTGAATAACGATATTATCAAGATATCATTCTTTCGAATATTAATATCATTCGGACTTTATATTTTCATGCCACGTGACCACACGTATACCACACTACTAACCGACCAACGGCCATAAACATTCCCCAACAACACTTTTCGATAGCAATGTAATCGACAATAATCTTTTACCCCTTGAAAGCATTCCATAATAGTTACCTTTACCATATTCGTTCCGTATATTTGCCAGAAAATCTCTCTTGAACTTTCCGGGGCCTTTCGCCTTGCCGAACATTTCCTATAGAGAGAAACTGTTGCAACGTCTACGCGGACACGTAACATTGTGTTCGCGCGTAGCAGCTATCATCGCGGTCGCAGGCGAGCACGCATGTACCGCGAGCGGAGTCCGCGCTGAAATTCACTTTCACCTCGCGCGAACCGCCTCGCGGAGTCGCGAACGGTGGCCACCGGTAACTCCTTCGCTGGGACTACATGCCAATTACTTCATAATCCGCGGTTCAATTTCTCAAGAATTCTAGGCGAGCTGTTATCTCCGGCCCCCGAGAATTCCCGATGCCGTATCCCCTCCCCCCTTACGATTCGCAATTGCAATTGCGTGACGATTCGCGCGCTCGCACGCCGCTCTGTGCATCGGCTCACTGTTTCTACGATTTTCTTCCTCTCGGATGTTAACCCTTTGCGCTCGAGACTATTTCGATTCGAAAACGAAAATACGAGTCGTTTATTTTGAAACTGGCCTAAGTCTATTTATATTAGGTCTACCGGAAATTTCTATCTGTTCTTAAAAAGAAGGAAAAGAATAAATTTTGTATACACCTAATATTTATTGTATTAGTTTAATAATTTAATATAATCGTAACTTATGTCCTGTTGTCAGCGTGATGGCGATTTATGAATATCATTTCTGAGAAATATAGAGGGTGTCCCAGTTTTTAAGGTTCAAACTTGGTCAGTGTATTCTATGGCACAGAGTAAGAAAAAAATGTTATGTAAACATAGGTGATATAGAGCTTTATTAACACGTTGATGCCGGCTTGACTAACCGGTGGGTCATACGTGTCAGACCCGTAGGCAGCTTATTTGCTTATTTGCTTATTTTGCAAAGTTTTTTTTAGGTTTATGTTATTTTATCTGAATATTATAAACAGATATTCAATAGTAAAAACATAGAAGTTCAATATTATAAACTTGCCAGGATTTATTGTGGAATACGCGAATTTAATAAGCGCATAAAAGGAATAAGCGCACAAATCGACACGTTTACTTATTCATATATACATTTAGACAAAAGAAAGATTAATGTTACTGCGAGATAAAAAAAGCACCTGTTGCGCGTATGACTGCTGGATCGAGAAGAAAGGAAACCAGGGAGCGGAAGAACAAAAGCTAGCGGAACCTTATTAACGAACGCGCATATCGATTACTCGGTTGCAAGGGCCAGTGCTGCCCAAGAACACTAGATCTAGCTGATTCCCTAGGAGTAACCATATTTCCGACAAAACTTAACATAGTTATTTAATTTTCGTAAATTTCGAGCAACAACTCACAGAGAAAATCGTGAATATCGACGTCGGCGTCAACGTGTTAAGGAGTTATAACAAAAATTTGTTGCTTACCTAAGACCCTTAACAGTCCGCACTTGGCTTGGTTTTACGGTACGTCAACGACTATTGGGGCCGTTAGCTAAAATACTAAATCTAACAAATCTCATTAAAACAGAAAGTTTCGCTAAATCTGAAAAATAGCCTGAAGTCATGTCCGCACCGTAATCATAAACTGCGCCCAAAACCACCCTGCCGCAACCCGCACGGGCCGCAATCCTTCGAATCCTTTACACTAATAGCTATTACTGGCGAAAATTCATTTAAATGTTTGGTGACCTCAGTTAGTAAACATAGCTTACATAAACACACTGAAAAACACAATATTGTTGATCTAAGTAACAGCAAGTTGACTACTATTCCCCTCTTCTGAATTAATGTTATAACTTCTTAATAAAGCTTTATATGACCCATGTTTACATAACATTTTTTTTTACTTTGAGCCATAAAAGACACTGACTAAGTTTGAACCGTAAAAATTGGGACACCCTGTATGTTACAAATAAAATGACATTGGCCGACATAATTTTCCGGTAGACGTAATAATTAAATTGAAATATTAATTACTGATAATGTTAGAAGCCAGTGACGAAGGTAATTTTAAATTATTAGTATTTAATAAGTTAACGTCAGTTTTTGGACAATTGCTTTAGTTGAATAATCAATACGTTTAATTGACGCAGTTAAAATAATCTATATAATATATATACTTACGGTTAAAAAAGGAACTTATAATTTAATATTAAATTTTGGAAATTATTTCATCCATGGGGAAGAACAAAACGACAAGACTATTTAGTTCAGATAGTGAAGAAGAATTAGTAACTAATGATTTCAAAGAAAATCGAAAAAGAAAGAATATTATAGAACAATATTCCTCGTTGGGGGTTGAGAATACATACAATAATGGAGAACAGATTGATGAAAGATACATTCAAAAAGTGTGAAAGATTAAACGGAATTCAGGAAAAAGATATTGTACTCAAACTGGATATATTGTACCTTTACAAGTTTGCAATATTTTGACATACAATATTTCCATTTGATACGATTGTTTTTATTCCATACATATGAAATTGAACGAGTATGCTGATACATACTACGAAAGATTTCTATTGTTTGACAGTTTATCGAATGTAAACAAATTTAATATTGTGAAAATTCTCCTGAAAATAGTGTAGGAATATAATAATAAGTTCATTTAAACTAGAAAACTATTGGCTATAGAATTGTTAACAGATAATACCGCAAACTGAGGACACGTCTACTTGACATAGTTGCCATAATCGTACCACTTAAGCAAATTTAAAGAACATTTGATGCTAGTAATGTTATTTATAAAAGTAATTACTTTGAATAATATGATGACATGCTATTTAAACGTTTTTAATCTTCATAAGCGTATAATAAGGCTTGTTGTTAACTTGTTAATATAATTATTATTATCATTATATTATATAATTATTTAAATTAGAAAACTGTAGACTCTTGAATTATTAACAGAAAATACCGCGAACTGAGGACAGGTCTTAAAAACTACATTGTTCTTATATTCTACCGTTCGCCTTAGACTACACTACAATACTAATATGTATTTGAAAATGTCGGAATTATGCGCTAGCTAAGATTAATAAATATAGAATGATAAATAAATAAATAATATATTTGTTATTAACGAGTACAATAAGTACAGCTTAATTTAGAATAGAATATTAAAGTATAAAATATAAAATACGGAGGTATTGGCTAACAATGTATACTTCCATTACGGCTGATAACTAAGTATAATTCTGAATAATATTATATATTCGTAATGTTATATTTCAGCTATTTATTTTTGACATAAATGGACAAAGATCCACAGTCTAGATATCACATATTCGAGTTTGTTTTACTGCAAGCTGAGCCGAAGTAGCCATGCCGAAGGTCTCACCGTATTATTTTCACCAGTCACACGAGATTAAGTTAGCGCGAGACGTGTGCATTACTTACACAACAGCGTGCTTTAATTAACACCTTGTGTAATGCCGGCATGTAACAATGTACGATAATCAATTTTGTAATTGACATCCATGGAACAAGTTCGTTTCGTCTTCCCTCTCCCCTATACGAGCTAGGGGACTCGATCAACTTTTGGCTACCATAAAGAAACTAATTCATGTCGATAGATATGTATAAAATAGTTAACATTTATACGGGATATCCAAAAGTCACTTACAAATGCGGTATAAAGAATTCCTGAGATCATTTTGAACAACTTTTACCTTCGCAAAAATGTTTTCCGAAGCGTCGTTAACGAGTTATTTAACGAGAAACACTGACCAATGAGAGGCGAGCTCAACTAGCGCGAGACAGTTAGTAGATCTCGTCCCGCATTAGTTAGCGATTTTTGTTAATAACTCGTAAATAATGTCATGGTTTGCATTTTCACTAAGGAAAAAGTTGTTTTTGAAAGTATTCAAACGCTTTTTAAGACGGAATAACTTATTTATAATTGGGCCACGTTGTCTTTAGTTTAGATAATGGAAGGACTAGTTTATTATACGATGACTGCAATATTCTCTTAATTTCTGTTATTAGCTGGAACGATAAAAAAGAAAATAAAAAATTGCGCTCTTTCAGCTTTTTCATCTCAGCTTACAAAATAAAAATTTAAAGAATAAGCTTAATATTTAATATATCATTATTATATGTAAACATAATTATAATAATGTTATTATATGTAAAATTAATATAACGATGAACTATAACTATTTAACTAACGGAATCTACACTTGACACACATTGCAATCACCTCAGTCAATAATTTAATCTTCTTGTTCTCTCATTTCAAGCGACATCCTCCCGGAACGCTCTTTCACACTCACCAATTAACATTTATGCCAAGTTCTCAATTCTCAATAAAATTATCTCTCGCAGAACATATAACGCGTGTTTGCTTTTAACAATGTACATATCTCGAATGGAAACACGGTTGCCAAGACATAACTGCTCGAAGTTGCTCGATCGGAATTTCATGGAAATAATATTCAAGGTTTTACCTTTCACGCACCCTGACGAGGATAAAATTAATATCCACAGGATTATTTCCAGGATCGTATTTTAAAATATATATTTCAAATACTCGTTATATAATAAATTACAATCATCAATTTTATCTTGATATGAATACTATCCGCAAAAATATTTGTAGTTCTTTGTTAAAATATTTGAACATAAATTAAATATTTTAACATTTTCAAAAACGTGTCGCATGTTTTTTCGACGGACTGTAGAAGAAATGGGTGCGCATGAGGTTAATGAGAATCGCATTCCGGTTTCTCATATATTTTAAAAAAGCCACACTATAATTACATAGTATTAAATACATAAATTCAACATTAATTTCATTGATATGACTAATTAATATAGAAAAATGTTCCGAAATAATACAAAAAGATCGAACTTAAATTTTAAATAGGAATTATAAAGTAAACGTATTAGTGATTGGATATAAACAGTGATTAAACAACAATTTACATTCACGTTAATATACAGTATAATTTCACATACGTTGATTAGCATTCGTTTGTTATCGATAAATATGTTACACAGAAGACTTGTATTTATTGTATGACAATTTTTACGTTAACGTTAGATATTAATGGTAGATAAGAATGACTAGGACAAATGTGTTGCATAACCAAAATGTATATATTTCTGTCAAATTACTGTGTTATTGGAAGAGTTTTATTTTTTATGAAAAATCGTTTTAGTCCGTACAAAAATTTCTTTTGACATGCATTTTGAAAAATAGACGATCAACTACTTCACGTGCAAAAGAAAATTCGACATTTCATATATGCACCAACCTAATAATATTCAACAAACAAGCACGATATTTGCAACTTCTCGTTATAAATTTGAGAATCAACAAATCCGACGATGTATTAAGGTTGATTAGAACATCGAATAACAATCTTAAGCGGTGCCAGAGTCGCCGTTCGACTGCAAAGGGATATAAAAGCAACGCTTCCATTCTCAATCACCTATATTATAGTGTTCGCGGTTTCACATGATCTGTCTACGATATTGTAAAACTAACAGCACAGAGACTCGGTCCCGTAGCCTATCGGATGTGTCGGAGGTCGAAATATGCACCAATAGTTGCAATAGTTGCAAGCGCCAGTGAAAATGAACTTCTGCGACAATCGAAGACATTTTATCGTATGTGATAGAAGAAATCGGCGAGTTTTGATAGTGTTATGCCGCGAGGAGAAGGAAGAGGATCTCTCAAGACTCCGCAGTCTTCCCCGCTGGACGGTTTGAGTTTTTAAACAGAATACAAGCCACAAACGGAGTTTTACAAAGAATTTTATTATGAGGTGAAGATCACGCTGAATTACGTGTTGCTAAAAATGAGCCTCGAGTGCAGCGAGGAATGCATTTTTATACCGTCGCACAACAGAAGTCACCGGATTTTGGAGCACCTAAAGGTGACTTATCGGCAAGAAACTGCTGCATATAACCACAAATTTCAGTGTATGATTGTTCACTATAGTGTCAACCACGTGTTTGTTTATTGATTCCGAAGATGTCTACTTTTGTGCCGAATAATACGACATGCAGAGACAGGTTTTGACACTTCAATAATAATGATTTTGATCTTGAGGATAAGGAACGTCCTGGTGCGCCAACAAAGTTTAAGGACGAAGAATTAGAGGCATTGCTTGATAAAGACCCATGTCAGACGCTAGCAGAGTTTGGAAAAATATTACAAGTATGTACATAGATGCGTCAACTGTTTCAAAGAGGGTTAGGAATAATGCAGAAGCAGGGACATTAGGTGCAGTATGAATTGAAGCCGAGAGACGTAGAACGGCGTTTTCTGATGTCTGAACTACTGTTTCAACGGCAGAAAAGAAAAGGTCTTTTGCGCCGTATAAAGATTGAACGTTATATTTTAAATAAAGCTTTTATTTTGGGAAGAAAACAGCGAGAACTTATTCGAGGTCCTAATACGATTTTGGTGACGCAGTATTTTGGCAAGAATGACACAGAGGTCAGCCGAATCGGTGACCCACGGAAAATGTTTGGGGGTAGTACATATAACGATACGAAGCACACGATTGTCGTGTCTTGCGATTGTCACACGTTCACTGTTGAACACCGTTGCTTCGCGTTGCCGTGTCGGCAGCGTTCGCCGGGACTCGCACCTCCCGCAGGAATGCAGTCACCGTTATGTCACTGATATTCCGGTACCCGTACCCGAGGAACACGGGTGAAAAGGAGTCGAGAGTTGAGAGGCGAGAGAACCCGTCGCAGGTTTCCACGTATGAATCGCGCGGAGCCGCTTTCCGTCGAAGATGGGCGCAAAACCGAGATCCGCCGGCAGATTGCCGGCCTTCTTCACTTTCTCCGCCGGGAGGAATAAACAATGCGTCTCCTCCGGTCGGCCTCCGTTCGACCTCCGACGATCAGACAGGCCACGGAACCGACTCTCCGTGCTGTTAGTTTTACAATATCGTAGACAGACCATGAAAAGTCGCGAACACTACGAGAGATTGACAATTGAGGCGTTTATTTTTTAACTCTTTGTTCTCCAATAGTGACACTGAGGCACCGCTTAAGATTCTTATTGGATATACTAATCAACTTTATACATCGTCGGATTTGTTGATTCTCAAATTTATATCGAGAAGATGCAAATATCGTGCCTGTGTTGAATATTATTAGGTTAGTTTCATATATATGAAATGGCGAATTTTCATTTGTACGTGAACGTTTGTCTTTCTGTTGTTGTTATGCTTTTGTTTTCGACATAATCTCGTTCACAGTCGCATCGTCTACTGAAAGAGTTACGTTTCAACATGGAAGATTTCGTCAAAAGTATTCCAGTTTGTTATTTATTTCGAATTTCGCGAGGATATGAGTTCAAATGATAAATGAGTTCGTTTCGAATCCCGTTCCGATCCTTCTTCGGATCAACCCCTCTCCGCAACAGCCTTCTTTAGTTCCCAAAATAAAAAACCCTGCACCCACTTTCTTCTCGTTTTAGCAGTTCCTCTGTCACACACGGCGTATCTGATTCTCCTTGTTTTACGTAATAATAACACCGCGGTTTCCCGCGATCCTTCCGGGCCTCTCATCCCGTTTCCCACGCGATTATGGCACCGGGCTGGATTTCGACGTTTCGTCACCGACTAATTGCTTGGCCGGGCTAATTGCCCGCGGACTCGCGCACTCGCGTAGAAATCGCCGGCTATTTAGGGGAGAAATCTGTGCCGCGAATCGGCGCACGCGAGCGAGCCGTGCGCGCGGTCTCAGCCGCGAAACAGGTCTCGTGAACTCGCCTAATTATGCTTGGGATGGAGTGGCAAGTAGCACGGACCGAGCGATTTATATTTATGCGAGTCGCGAACCGGCCGAGCTCATTTTCTAATAGAAAATTCTCCCGATTCCAGTTTCTTTGCGGAAAGATCCCCGATTTTTGGGAGAAAGTTCGTGCGCCTGCAGGGAAATTATGGTCGCTAAGTATAGTAAAGCTCTTCCTGGTTTGCTAAACCAGATAGAGGAAACGCAGAGGTTTCGAACAGGTCTAGAGTTGAAATTAAAATTTTAATCGTGCTTGTATTTGTAAATTGTGTTACTTTCTCTGGCCTATTTTATTGTTTATTATAAGTGTTATTTTAGGGAATAGTATCGATATCTTAAAATAATATTTCTAGGGTAAGTGCGTTGATCGTTATGCCTTCTCATCTCTCGTTATGCCTATAAGTATGTATCCCTATATTCCAGTTTCGTTACTATACTATACTGTAATTATTTCACAATTGTTTTATTTATATTTACAAAGAATGTTCTCAGAGATATTGAATTTTTTATGTAATATTTGATACGTAATTTTCATGTACGAATCAAAAATTTCACTGAAGAAAGTTAAGAAATACCTTGCGAATGAAAATGAAAAATATACAAGAACAGTATTTTCCAAAATAAATAAATAAGCCACTTTATTCGTAAAATTCGTCTAAATTGTAGTTAAGCTGTAATATAACAAACTACAGAGATATATTTCTTTATTTACAGTAATTCAGTAACTGGAACATAATGGATTTATAATAATATAATTCAAGTAATTATAAACTATGAATATTTAACTAATGGAAAATAACAACTCTCAACGGTTAAGATTCATTATAATTACCATGATTAATTATTCATCTTCTTGTTCTCTCATTGTAAACTACATTCTCGCGAAACGTACTTTCACACCCCCGGTTAATGTTTATGCCAAGTTCTTAATTCGTAATAAAATAATCTCACGCGAAAGAAATGTACATCTTGTTTCTATAACTGTGCAACATAACTGGATTGTTTTTCTCGATGCTTCCGTTGATTAATGAGCCCCCTCAATGCAAACCTCGTATTACACCTAACCTTACTTTCTTCGTCTGTGAAATGTTGATATTTATGTTACACGTGACTTTCTTTTCTTTTTTTTAATAATATCGTAAGCATTGGAAAGTACAGGTTGTCCTACAATTTTCTGTACAAGGTGTAAAATGAAGTAAATATTACAACTGTATTAGATCGATTCTACACTCTAGATTTAATGGAAAATACCTCAAGAAAGTGTTTATGGACTTTCCGTTATGTAACGTTACAGTTTTATTTTGCTTGCATAATAAATTATGTTAAATTGTTTAATACTTGTAATTAATAATTGTAGTATTATTTACCTAAAACTGAATACAGTAATTGAATCACAGTAACTAGTAACTAAATTAGTTTAAAATTATATTATATTATATTGTATTATTTTATTATATTATTTATATTTAGAATAAAATTATATCTATTATAAAATAAATTAATATACAATAACATAATATTAATATATAATATTACATTGTATTAATTTATTTTATAATACTTGCAATACTTATAATTGATATAATTATGTGTTAAACACAATTAATACAATAAAATATAATTTTACTTTATACATGAAACACAAATAATACAATAAAATAACATAAATAATCTAAATACGATAGAATATAATTATATACCAATTTAGTTCGAGTCAAATTTTACTTGACACTATTTTCCGACCGTCCACTTTCCAACTGTTAGACACAACTCGAACGTAAAAAAAGAATTACAAGATTTATTGCAGCGAGCCAGCAATAAATTCTGCCAAAGTATCCCGAGCGGCTAAAGCTCTCAAAGTCCGTCACATTGTGATCCGTTTTCAATGGAATGCTTTCTCTCTTTGTTATAGGTTCCTGCCACAAATGTCTTCACCTGCCCGAACGGTGAGTAACGTCAAAAAATCTGTCTGATTTTCTATAGAAACACGATGCCAGGTAACAACTCGAATGAACCTTCGGCTGCCTTGGGAAGGTTACAACCCGAGGTGGTCCTGTACCTGGGCCAGGTAGACTGGCGAACATGTGGACCGAGGTCAGGCTTTCAGTCGGGTTCGGCCTGTTTCGGCTTCTGAAATGTTGGAGCAGTCGCTCCGTCGGTATAGAACGAACACAATTCTCCCCACAGTCTTTCCGAAATCTATTTTCTTCCTGAAAAATTAATGATCTCGAGCTCTTCGTAATTAATCCTTCCGCGTCGAGCGCCGCATATATACGACATCCACTCGACGACCTGCGGGTACGAGCGTCACATATATGCGACATCGAAATGACGGTGTGTACAAGTGCCACCTGTAGTTAATGATAACTATGATTGTCATTGTCAATGACAGCTATTTTTTATGTTTGAAGGTTCTCTGTCGATTTTTATTGATATATTAGATTAAACATTTCTTAAAGCTTCTTAAAACTTTTTAGAATCTTGTTAAATCCGTTCTTCGTTGAATCGACATCAAAACGTATTATTATATATATTAGGATGTCCCATAAGTTTCTTCCTCTTTTTTAATGCGATATCAATAGACGATATTTGTTGTATAAGGTTGATTTATTGTGTTATATATGATATTTGACGTGGCTCATGCTCGAAAATAAAACAAAAGCGCATCGACTGACCACCGCACAGTAACTGGCCCCGCGATCATAAACCGTAATTACGAAGAGAACGCGTTCGCATTATCGTTCCATAGAAGTTGCAAGGCGAGGCACGTACGGCAAATAAATCACGCGAGGGACAATGCGGATAAGAGTTCGGCGATTCGTAACGATGCTCCACTTTTCCTCGTTACGGCCAGCGCAATTAAGTAGGTTGCGCGTATTCGGTACGAAGCTCCTCGATTCTTAACGCATATTTGTCCGTATGATGAGGATTCGTCGTTTCGCAAACAATCACTAATAGCCAAACGACGAAAATTCGTAATTTCTATTGGGTTGGCAACTAAGTAAGTAATTGCGGATTTAAAATAAAAAGAGAAATTCAATTCTTTTGCTTAAAAATATAAGTTTATTCAATTAGACAAATCAATTTTGACACTGCCTTTCTTTCAAGGCTTCATTTTAATATACTGTATATAACATAAAAATCGTGTTCGCGATGCTTGTTTTCTTGGACATAATGTAATAAAATATGTCTGAAACGCGCGCCTTGCTCTTCCATCTTCAAATTGTAATAAAAACGAAACTAAATAATTAATCGGTGCAATTTTCTTACTAAATTAAAGGTGGAAGTCCAAACAGCAAGAAAACAATATAGATCAGGTGCTTTGATCATGTCTTTTTGGAAATAATACAATAAAATATCTCTAAAATGAGCTTCTTGTCCTTCCATCTTTAGACAGTGATAAAAACGAAACTAAATAACTAATCGATACAATTTTTTTTACTAAATTGAAGATGAAAGTCCAGACAATAAGAAAACAATATAACTTAATTACTTTGAATACGTTGATAAAACAAAAGAATTTGCTAAGACCATCTATTAACAAAATCCGCAATCACTTAATTGCCAACCCAATATATTACAGAAAATAATAGATTCATAATCTTTTAATTCTAAATAAATTAAATTCTAATTTTTACCAAACAGAGATAATTCCAAAAAAAGAACTGATTCGTCATCTCGCAAACAATCACCGATAGCCATACAACCAAACCTCGTCGTTTGTATGTTACAGAAAATAATTGATTCCTGTTCTTTTAATTCTAAATAAATTACATTCTAATTTTTACCAAACAGAGATAATTCCAATAAAAAATTGATCTCAGCTTCGTTTACGTCGCATAACGGTGCAAACCTAAACAGAAACAAAGTAAAAACATAGTATTCGGTATTGCTTATAGGAGAATTTTATTCAAAGTTTAAGCGCTCGGGTGTTCGAATATTTATTTCACTTGTATTATCGTTAATTATGATTTACGTAAACATAAATGCGTTAAATTCATACTGGGACATGTTTCAAACAGTACCATTCGCTGAAGAAATATTAATTATTTATAAAATTAAAGATTCGAGAGTAATTTACTTCATCTAATAGAAAAGAGAATAATAACTTTATGTTTTAGGTAATTGGTTTCAACATTTTTGTGGATTTAATTTCGTTTTAACTCCAGAAAGCAAAATAGAAATAAAAAATTCGTTTTATATCATTTGCGATAATTTCACTGGGATATTTATGATTTTTAACATGTTACGTTGTTTTTTATACAGACTATATCATTTCTATAGATAGTGTCAAGAAATGCCGATATTTTGGAATAGCGGTGCAGAAAATTAATGGATGAATATGTGTTAACACTTTATCGACCGGTAACGTATAAATCGGCTTTTCCGCCCGATCGGTAGCCTGTGAATCGGTTGCCATAGTAACCCTTAATTTGTTATTTATCATTGAGATAAATGTGTTAAACTGTATTACTAGCTTGAATCATGTTATATAAATTTTTAAATATTAAATACCTTTCAGGATTAATAAGATAAATAAAATCAAAATAGAAACGAAAATTTTTACGGCCGGATGACCGGTCCATAAAGTGTTAACTGTGTTTTGCATTCGAGACAATTCGAATTCAATCGGCGGGGATCTTTCTTTCTCGAGAGAGATAGAAAAAGAGAGATAATGGTAAAGAGAGGGAGGGAGAGAGAGAGAGAGAGAGAGAGACACCGATTGCGGAATCGTGGCAGGAGAATGTTCCATTCTTTTTCCACCGGTGGACGAATACAGCTTTATCTTAGCGTAGGTTATATTCGTCGGTCGCGCAGGCCTTGAGGCGTTTTGTTTGGCTTTTAATCTTCGAAGGTCTTGCCAGCCGAGACACAAAAAGCATAATGACATTGTAAACCCGTTTAATTCACCGTATCGACGCCTGCCGCTTGCGGAACGGTGTTATTGAAAGCGACTCGTGAGCTCTAATGAGCACCGTGCGAGATACAAACGACGGCCGTCGTTTGGAAAAATGTCGCAGCGCGGTTTGCTTGTTCCGATGATTGCGAAGCGCCGCACGATTGCAAAACATGCGCGAACATGATTTTAGAGAATATTATAAGTAGATCGAGCGAACGTTGCGCGATTTAATGTGTTAGGTGTCGGTTATAGGGAACATGTGGCAATTGTTGTGCTCTACATGAAGTTCTTAAATCAACATTATTGTTTAAATTAACATGATCACATGTTATTGTTAACTGTAAGTACTGTTACCATCAAACATACCGTTGTTCACTATAGATTTACGTTTTTATTGGTAAATCAATTATCTTGCACGCGAGAAATGATTATGGAGTGCCTTTACAAGTCTCTTAATAGAAAGGTGAATCACTCTCACATAACCTGTCAATCATTATGCAATATCCAGTCAATAACTATAATTTCAAGTATCTACTAATAATTAATGATTTTTACATTTCTTTTGTATTTTACATAAATTTTGAATTCTTGTAGTATTTCTGTAGTTTTTATTTATAGTGTTGTTTTCCTTCAGTTTCTTTAGCTTTTTCTTACATTATTTATCAATGATAATAATTTGTATTATTCGATTTTAACGATAAAATAATTCTTTTCTAGTAATTGTCTAACACCTGTGCTTAAACAATCAATTACTGTATTTGTTAGCCAACGGAATATTAGCAAGGAAAAAAAATTCATTTATTCGTTCTTAAAGTTAAGATATATATAGCACAATAATATGTTTTAATTTTGCCTAAAGATAGAAGATATAATAGAGAAATAAATAAATAGCTTTGATAACTGAGAGTAGATATACCACTGCAAACGGTTAATTTACGGGAGAAAATTAAAATGTTTCCATAAATTTTTCCTATTTTTGGGACATGGTTGGACACAGCGTGCTCCGGTGTTCGAAGTCAAACATTCAGCACACCCGGTATAAACAATAAAATGCCCGAAGCGGTACATTAAAAAGCATCGGATTCCCCGAACGGTACTTCACACGCGTTGAAATCTCCTGAATACCTCGCCGCGCGTTAAAATCCCCGAAGCGTTTCCACGCTGCGTGCAAGCGTGATTTCTATGTATACATATATAGAAATAAAAAATAAAGATTTCTATAGTGTTCTTCATAAAGAACAAAATTAAAATATATATTAGAAAATCAGTGTTAGTCAATGGTTGTTAATTTTTCTGGATTCCAAGTTTTTTCTCTGGCAATTTGATCGTCTTCGTGCAGCTCGGGAAATCATTCATTTATAACAATTGATAATTGTAAATTCTTAACTTCAAATTTATTTGTTCAAACAACTATTTAACTATAATAAATATTATAATTGTTATTATTATGGCAACGTATTCTTTGACAAGGACACAAAAAAATTTCTATTTACTTTCAACTTTTATTTTTCAATTTCTACGTCTATTTCTACATATTTTCTTGAAATCTTAGCATTCGATTTGAAAACGTTTCTATTTTTCTAATGAAAACTTTAACAAACATCCATCAATGTTTGAAAACATCTGACACATATCACTATTGCAAATCACTTCTATCGCATACAGACGAATATAATGTGTTAAAAGAAAAGAACAAGTGTTTCAAGACTTTGAAGATTTGTAGTATTCACTTATTACTAGTAAGAAGAACGCTGACAAGTTTTCTCGTGAACAGCCTGTATAATCGAATACTCATTTCCAAATCTCCGTCGAACAACTCGCTCGAAATGAGCCGTTTTCTAGTGTTTTCAAGCCGGGAAATAAATGTTATTCCATTTTATTAAGTCTGAATATAATTCCGTTCTCTTGACGTAAATATTTAACCCTTCTTCACTAGAGTATGTAAGATCATTTCACATTGCTGTGTGAAGTTTGATGATAATAAATAAATAGAAGATTTCGTGCTTTCAGTTACGTATTTTACACGATTACATTAAAAGATAATCATTTAGATATATAGTAATTATATAATATTAGGTATCATATAATATTCGACATGATATAATATTAGATATAATATAATATTCGAAATAAATTTAACGGCTTACTTGATATTTAACGATTTATTTGCAATTCAACGGTTTAGTTATAATTTAACGATTTACCTAAAACGTAACAATTCACTTGAAATTTAACAGTTTACTTAAAATTGAACAGTTTACTTCAAATTCAACGATTTGCTTAAATCAACCAAACGATTTATTAAGTTAGCAACTAAGCGATTGCAAATTTAATCAATAAACTGTCTTAGTACATTTTTTTTGTCAACGTGTACAAAGCACCTAACCTGCATTGTTTTCTTGTTGTTTAAACTTCCATCTTCAATTTACTAAAAACATTGCATCGATTAGTTATTTAGCTTCGTTTTGATCTCAGTTTAAAAATGAAAGAACAAGACTTCCATTTCAGACATATTTGATTATATTATTTCCGAAAAGCGAGCACACGAGAAATTATGCACGATACACGGAGATGAAGCCGTGAAAAAAATGTCCTGTCAAAATTGATTTGCCTAATTCAATAAAGTTATATCTTTAAGAAAAAAATTTTCAATTTTCCTTCCAATTCAAAATCCGCAATCGCTTAACACTTTAATATTAAATACCTTCCGCAATTAATAAGCTAAATAAAATCAAACTAGAAACGAAAATTTTTACGACCGGATGACCGGTCGATAAAGTGTTAAGTCGCCGACGTAATAGAAAGTAGCCAGCGAGTGCGAAATCCATTTGTCCCGGCTGTCTATTAGCCGCCGAGGATCTAGGGTTGCATTTATCCCGGATCTATCTCCACCCCCGTGCGGACCCTTTGTAACGGGGACCTACCACCGGCAGGAGCGAGGAGCGCGGCCCCAAAAAGTCTCGACCTGCTGCACAATAATGGCATACCGATGCCAAGAGATCACGCAGGTAGGTTGCAAACGGGCGCAACAGGACGGAGAGGAAGGCCAAGAAACGAGACGGCATTCCTAAACCGTGAATCCTTCTCCCGCGTGTTCTCGTCGGTCGTCGTGGCGCGTCCACGACGTCCCACAGGAACGGATCCTAAAAATACACCTGGCGAATTCGCGTCACGGTTATCCACCTTGCTCGGGGAAACATTGGCCGGCGTGCAACAGGGCGGGCAAATGTTTGCGCGAGTTGCCATTAAGACGGCGCACGCGAAATGGCGGAGTCTCGTTGTGAATGGGAGCTAATTAGCGGCTCTAGTTGGCTGAGAGGAGCTTCGCGCGGTTTAGATGGTAGATAGTTCGCTGACGGTGCAACCACCGAACAGGACCTGAGCGCGTTTCAGTCGACATAGGATAATAATTTCTTGGAATAATACGATTATTTCTGGTACTTTATTAACTTGATTTTACAGATAATGCGGTGATAAATGTGTCTGTTTATTTTGGCATCGATTCGAGTAAATTATTTGAAAACAATTTATTTTAGTAATTTTTCGTTCGAGTTATTCGCTCGGATAAGATGGATAATTTGATTTTTGATTTAACCCGTTGCACTTGAAGCCATTTTAACTGCAAATTCTGAAATAATTTTCCTGGCTTATAATAGTTTAAAGTGCATTTTTATGCGCACGGAATTGATTCTCGTGAGCCAGAAAAAAAATTCTAGCGGTGCCTCGGAGTGCAAAGGGTTAATTTAAGTGGTATGAAATTTTTGTGAAGAATAAGAGTTTTTAATGAGAGTTATTTAATAATTGCTCGAAAATTTTTGATTCATTAACAAGTTGAAGATGATGCTGTTATACTCTTTGATTCATTTAATGTCTTTATTATCGTTTAATAAAATAAATGGTTTTGTTGCTTCTCCAGTCACTATTCGAATCACTTCAACGACAATCAACATATTTTGCAATAAAATTTAAATCGGCCTGGCAAGCGCTTAATATCGCGCAACTCAGCGCTCGTAGAGTTAAATACCCGTGCTACAAATAAGATTTTTATCAATTAAATAAATAAGCAAAATGAATAAAATCCCATTTAACTTGAACAAAAAGAGCGTCGCTCATATTTGGGCGACAGGTGTGCTTCTGTGGAAGCCCTGTCACCCAGACATGGGTGACGCGGCGACCAACGGTTAAAGTTAAGGAACGGATGAACATTCGTACCCTAGCAGCTTACCACTAGAAATCTCCATCGCGAGTTAGACTCATTAATGTACAAGGGGTTAAACGTAGCGTTAACACGTTGAGTGCCAAGCGATTACATAAGGAAATCCCCGCCAGGCCACGCATGCTGGTATCGTGGTACAGCAATGCGAAACGCACTATGTACTTGCAAATTAGAATTTACTCGATGCATTGAATCCATTAAAATTTTCTGAAAAAATGCATTAGTTATAGAATCCAGTATTGAATAAAAATTAAGAGGACTTTAAATAAATTTTAGGTAACAACTTAAAACAATGTAACTTTTTTCAGTTTTATATCATATTTTACACTGTCAGTGACCAGCGACTGACGCGGCCTGAACGGAGAGTTCAGTGTCAGTCACCGATGACTGACGTGACACTCAACGTGTTAAAATCCAATGCAAACAGCCGGACAGGATCCGAGACGCGACGCAACGGAGGATCCGTCGCGAGAACGTTCCGTGTGCTCCACTTTTTGGAATCCCGTTCCAGCGAAACGCCTGTACATACGTATGCATGTAAATGTACTTACACAGTACCGTTCAAAAGTTTGGTTCGTGCTGCTCGAAAACTTGTCCAGCCATTTTCGAGCACGACGATTCTTATTAATTTAATATTTATCATTTATGGCTACTTTAATTCCAAAATGAATGACACAGTCGTTCTAAACAATATTATTCCAATTGGTATAATTGTTTTTATTTCATACATATTTATATGTACCGTTGTAGGCAAAGTTTCTTTTTGGTAAAATATACTTTATTTCTTCAATTTCTTATGATACTGTTTATTTTCATGATTTTGAAGATATTTTCTTTTAATATTTTGGAAATAGTTGAGTTGAAATATATAGAAGCATATTTTTAAGTTATTTCTTACTTTATCGGTTTTCTAATTGTATAAGTTCTTTTGTGACTTTGTTTAATATTTTTTTCATTATAATTGCATCTTCAGTAAATATGGATGGAATGCTAAGAAATCGTGGCTCGAATAATCAGGTTTCCCAAATTGTCCATCATTTATTTATATATATGTATATATAATATTATAATATAATGTCTATAATACACGATATTATAGTATATAATAAAGTTAAGCAAAAAGTAAATATATTTAGTTATAATATACAAATATATTTATTTTTTGAATCTGAATTCTAAGCTCAGCTGAAAAAGTTATGAAACGAGAGTTTTTAATATTCTTTTGTCACTTTAAGCAATAGCAAAATAGCAAAGTAGTCCCCCTATCATCTAAAAATATATTCAAATCTCTTGATCCCGTTTTGAAACAGTTATTCCATATTAAAAGAGTTACTATACCTCGGCGCAGTTTTACCGAATTTTCTTAATCAGTTTTGCAATTTCATAAATTCCAGAAACTACAACTTTCCGCGGGCCTTGCGAAAGCGCATGTTTATCAAATAAACTTTACTTACGAAAACCGGTTGCCGTCTTATATTTTCGACATACGCGAATGTCCTAAGCGCTAAATTATTGCTTGAGTCGAAGCTATTTATTATTTGCATTTTGTTGCGCGAAACTACGACTTATCACATTAGTTTTCATACCTAAAGGATTTTCTGGCGAAGCTATTTCTTAAAAGTTTATTAATCGACTGCTTGTTTAGACTGCAATCTCTAATTACAGTTCTAATTGCAACATTATTTATCTTGGAGGTATACATACATTCTCGTGCATTGAATATGTTTTCTCCCATTACCAATATTCAAGAAGTTGAAATCGAATGTAAAACGAAGATTAGACAATCAATGTAGAAGAAGCCTGTCTTTGCATAAATATTTCTTCATTCATTATATTATATTATATTCATTTTGTTTGTTTTTCACTTATTTTCTATTCATTTTACTTTTATTTTACAACAGCTGCATGTTTATCTTCTCTTCGTTCTTTACATTGTTAATTAATGTACGCGGCAAGTAGCTTGCATTTATTACTACTGCCTGTTATGATTATGTATAGCATAATGTCATGAAAGTATATATATATATATTCCTCCATCGCATGATGTTATGTTGACAAAACATTAAATTAATTTTATATGTTGAAGAACACCAATTGATTATACAGAGCCATACATGAATTGAATTACTTAACGATAACGTGTTCGATAAAGGGTTCAATGTGAAACAAAATAGCTCGTTTTTTCCCGTTCAATAAATTATTCATTGTATCCATCGATATACGGAACCAGCTAGCGAAACGACGAAGTACTTTCATCTCTTTGTGAATATAACTATCCACGATTTTCTAATTTTGAGCGAGCGACGATATTGGAAGCCGTCGGTCGCGTCAGCGCCGGCAAGGAATATTCTGTGTTCTCGAACGAGAAAATGCTAATAAAAGCGAGACAAACAGCGTGCGTGGTACCAACATGGCCGTTTGACCTTTAAAAAGAAAGGAAGGCCGCCGAAGTCTCTCTCTCGGTGAGGCCAACTGAAATTGCATCGAGGAGTCATTGAGTAATCGTATATTAATTCACCTGAGTGTACCTACGATGCGTACGAAGAAACGCGAAACATGTTCAAATTAAACGAATATTTAATTTTTGTATTGCTCGACGCTAGCATTTCTCTTACTTTTTAATGAAAAATACGTTATTCTTGCTGTTTGATTAGTTCTTCATCAAAGAAATTGCTTATTTTTTAATCAGAAAATTTTTTGTTCTTCCATTTCGTTTACTTTGTTTTCCTAGATATTAATATAAAAATGAAAAGTATTTAATGTAAATTTATTAGGTATCGATATTAATATATTTACTAGTCTAACAATATTTTATTTCCATCTAACAACATTCCTGTAGTATAAATGTAATATAAAGTTACAAGAATAATGGAGAAAATAGATATTTCTCCTGCAATACTTTCTCATTCTAATCAGCTTTCGAAGGATTAATGGTTGGAAATTCGATGGTGGAATGTTGGAATCTAGCACACAGGACAAATATCGCTTTAATTCGACGTTTGGATACTCCGAGGAATCTTTGCATTGTAAAATTTGATTTAAATCGAAGACAATATTACTTCGGATCCATATAACGAATCACGGTGTTTCGTTAACAGAAGATCAGTCATCAGATGACGAGATTCTGTTCAAACATCGTCAGTCTATTAAGAACGTAAACAAGAAGAGACATCTCCACCATAAACTAAAAAATAACGAAGGCGTTTCTTCTTATTTACGTTTTTAGTAGACTGACGTATTGACATAGATATGAGTGACATATCTTGTGCGCCATAATTTAAAAATATACCAACAGTGGGCCGCATTAATATTCGGACATTCCATACGCTTTGTATTTAGTTTAAGTGCCCTGTTAAGGTGAATACTTTGCTTGATGGCAATGTTTGTAAACATATGATGTAAGCACTATCTCATAGAATTACTTTCACTTAAAATATTGTTCGTATAAGAGAGATATTATAAAATTTATGTTTGTAGAATCTAAAGTAAGTGTTTTGACTTATTAAAAACCTATAAATTAATTAACTCAACAAACAGTAAAGATACGGAGTAAAAATGTCTCAAGTACGATGGTGTCCGAATATTAATGCGGCCCACTGTATATTATTCTAATATAAAACAGGGAAATGAAATTTGTATACAATTTTCTAAAAATGGTTCTTTTATGTATGATTTTGTTGATAGCAAAGTCTTTAACCCGTTGCACTAGAACTCCTTCCACGCTGCGTTGATTATCCGTTGTTTGTCCTTCCACGAATCCGTGAATATTAACCGCGGATCTATGCGTATTCGTTGCATACCGCGCAAATTAATTTTAGACTCACTGGGACATCCGGAAACAATGTGTCCAAGAATGTCTACGAAGAGGAGTTAGTGACTCACGGCAACCTACTCACCGCATAAATAGCAAGATAGCCAAGCTTCCGCAAAAAGAATCACGGTTATCCGCGGCACTTTTGATTTCCGAGGAGTCATCCTCTCAAGGAGTCGCGCAACAAGTAGGATAGTCTGCGATCTCTCATGACACCAATTGATTTCTCGGTAGCCAGACTGAGATACCTGTTTCCCAGACATCCGTGTATCACTTTGGCGCTACCTGCGCCCCCATTTTTTTTCAAGGAATCTTACGAATTTGCGAATACATCTTCCACCTATACCGTTCGATCTCATATACATATATCAATTTTCTATAAATATCTAGCTGCATTAAAGAATCCAATTTATTTATTAATCTAGTTTGATTTAAGTATAAATTAACATCTCAGGTATAAATTAATATAATATACTTGTTAATGTAGACTAAAATTTAATTCGTTAATTTTTATGTATTAAACATTACCTAAAGAAAATTTTGTTCAATTATGGTTAATATTTTGGCCTTGGGATTCCGATTTTAATGGATAAACTGTAGCGTTCAATTGAAATATAGGATGGACAATGTAATTACTAAATCGAGTCAGAAATAACTTCCTATGCAGCAAAAAATCATAAAGTCTGAGATCAATTTTCCTAAAATTGATATAGTAAATTAAATATAATATAATGTAATATTATAATAAGCTAAATATGGTGAAATAAATTCAATGTAGCAAAATGTACTAATATAATAAATGAAATGTAATAGAATATGACAACGTAGTAAAGCAGATATAATAAAATATAATATTAGAACAAACTAAATCTAATAATATAGTAAACTAGATATAATAAAATATAAATAGTACTACAAACTAAACAGAATTTTGCTAATGTAATAAGTACTACATAGTAATAAATATACCCCAAAACTCTGAGAGATATACTCATTGACGCTAGTAAAGAACGATTCTTAAAAACGTCTGAACAAAAACTATCCATCTACTTCTTTAAGTTCTACCTAACAATATTATTTAACAAACTTTATCTTCCAACGATTTTATTAAAACAAGCTCCAGTTTCCAATTTGATCGAATAAACTCTGTCCTCCGTTTCGATCGAATAGACACGAGCACCTAGCTATAGGTGTGACATGCAAGCGACACCAAAAATATTCAGCCAATTGAAAAGCGAATCAACACTTTCGTTCCATGGATTGTCCGGATACGCTCTCGTGGGGAAAGGTCGCAGAAAGTTCTCGGTTCGGAATGCAAAAATTCTATTTGCACCGGGAACCTGTCCGTGACTTCTCAATTCGAACGGTCAACAAAGCGAGCACGCGAGGACGTTTCACTCGGCGGCGGATTCTCTTTTACAATGTTACCCGTTTACCCACCGACCTACCTTTGACTCGCATACGGTGCGTCGCACTAAAAACGATCGAGGTCGTTCTGTCCGTCACTGTCTGTACAGGTCACCGGTTAACCGCGTTTCCTGCCACCTCGAAGGCTTCGTCCGTCGCGAATTGATCTCCGACCGCACGTAAACTGGTTCCCCATGGGGAAACCGTCACGGAAGATTCGTGGATCTTCAAGAAGAAACTTTAGATACCCTTTTGTACGTTTAGATTTTTAGTGATTATAGTGTGAATGGGACAATTATTGTGCCTCTTCCACCCCCCTTGGTTAATGTGACAAGACAATAGTGTAACTTGTAGTTAGAAGCAATATTGTTCAATTAGAGATATTGAATTCTTTTGATCACAATTACATCAGAATTTTAAATATTAATTTTCATAAAGTTACATCACAATTTTAATTACTAATTTTCATAAGATTTCATCACAATTTTAATTATTAATTTTCATAAGATTTCATCACAATTTTAATTACTAGTTTTCATAAAATATCAACACAATTTTTATGACTAATTTTCATAAAATTTCATCACACTTTTAACTATCAATTTTGTTAATAATTTCCACTTTTATTAAATTATTTAACCTATTATTAAAATCTAAGAATAAATGTAGATCGTTTTTTTAGAGGAATTATTGACAATAAGATAGTGTCAATTAACACAGCTATAAAACAAATTATAGTGCAGGTGGTTAAACGCGTTTTCCAAATATACTCCTCCATAAAATTGCAACTTCAAAATGGACGATCTTTGAGCTTCTGTAACTTCGTATATAAAATTCTTATAAGAGTCTACCTGTGTCCTTTTTTAAGGGAAAAGTGTCAATTTTGACACCCTTTAATATAGTTTTTTTTTCCGATAACTCTTAATGTTTTACGAAACCGAGTTAAAATCTATAGTTGCGAAACTCTATAGTTTTTAGAAACTCGTATCTTCAAGTGACTCTATGAGATTGACATAACTGTTTTCCGTATTTCTGCCAATGCGATCTTACAGAGGGAAGTTTATAATATAACCTTAATATAACTGTTTTCCGTATTTCTGTCAACGCGATCTTATAGAGGGAAGTTTCGTCTTTACAATGAGGTGTCAAAAGTAGATCTACGATTTTTTGCCACCGTCCTAGGTTACTTTATAAGGAAAGTATACCTTGGTCGATTAGATGAAAAAGTTCACTTTCTGCATTTTCGAAAGAAAAATTTCTTAAAAGAGAATATTCAATTTCGTTTAATGGAATGATCTGCCTCGTCGGTTCACTAATGAGCCGCTCTATTTTATATACTACACTGTTGGCACACAATTGAAACTAAACGAGGCGATTCTCTGTTGAACAGGTTGGGAACTGAGGGGCATACACTGTTACAAATTCTTCAACATCAGGCACTCTTGGGAAAAAGCGGCGGAGCTATGCAGAAGGTAAGTGGTCCAATCGTCTATAGTAATTAAGAATAAAGTCTGTGTGCTTCAGTGTCTCGCATCGCTGGATGTGTCTACAAATAGGCACCGTTTTTACGAACACTTTCTATCATCCTTCGATCGCAAACGTGAAATGTATTATAAACTGCGCAATTACAACTTTGTTAGTGGTACAAGTGGTTAAAGATATTGAATTCCGTGAATAAAATTTTAGCGTGTGTCCAATAAAATTATAATAAAATTGCATCATTAGTCTAATAAAATATTAGTAAAATTTCATCATAATTTTAACTACAAATTTTGTTAATAATTTCTGCTTCTTTATATTTGCAATAAAGATTTGAGACTCGTACAATCGAGTTACACGATATGTAAAATTAAAAACTAAATACCAGTGCCACTGGTAGCTCAATTTTTACAACATACAGTGATTCCTTTTTAAATTAGACTTAACCATTTTTTAAACTGTACTAAATAACTCCAATTTTGTTTTCAAATTACAAAGCATTAGACAATGACTAAAATGTCTTCTTTTTAAATCTTTCTATCTTTTGGAATAACAAAATAAAATAAAGAACTCTCACAATTTCACTTTTTTTATCTATGACTATAATAAAAATTTAAAAAACATATCTAAGTTATAAAACAAGCCTAAAAATGATGAGAAATTAAATTATTCAAAAAAGCGAATACAACAGCTTTGCAGAATCGAGAGAAATCATTCAGATAGCTTATCCACTTTGTTAATTAATAGCCAAGTCGTTACAAAACGAAGTCTGTACGAATTTTTTCGGCAATACGATAAAAGTGTTAGAATAATATTAACGAAGTGTTCGCAAGCGAATGGAGCAAATATATTTGACTACTCCGCCACGTGTTTCGCGGGCAACGAAACAAAAGTGAAGCAGAGGCGCCGCGGTTCTGCAGTCGCGTTATTACACGCTAGAACGGAGCAAGAGATCGACGAATTGATGTACGATTGCAGGTACGGCAGCGAACTGATGGTGGTGGAGTCGTACAGCGAGAACAACATGTCCGCGAGCATGATCGGCCGGCATTTGGATCGTTACTGGCTGGGACTGGCCTCCCTCGACGATTTACGGACCAACACGCTCGAATCGGCGGCAGGAATGCTCGTCTCCCAATACGCCGGTTTGTAAAATCATGTTTCGTTCGGCTTCTCTGGCCGGAGAGATTCACGATCGGACTCTTGTGTTATTCATGCCCGATACCACGACCCAACAAACAAAAATTAACGGCTCGCCGACTTGAAATTTCATGGGGGTCCATTTGTTATTCCTCGAAATTCATGTGCATTCGACTGAGACAGTAAAATTGTGGGAAAGCCAGTTCTGGCATGCTGAATTAGCAAATCAACAAGATGGTGATTTAATATGGAATAATGAATTAGGGAATTATTTTTTTATTAATTGTTTGCGTTTTTAACATCTGACGTTAACATTTGGCCTGCGGTTATTGGATTATTTCGGACCAGTTTAGAGTAGTGTGAATTATTATAGCATCGGTGTATATTATAATGTATATAGTATAATAGTACATACGATAACATATATAGTATAATATTACACTATATACAATATATATTATAATATATACAATGTATATTATAATATGTACTATTATAATGCATGTAGTATAAATACTGCAAAACACCAAAAATTGAAGGGAAACACTTTCCTAATATTTCTTCTAAGAACAATATTAAAAATTCCCCATTGAATCTCATTTTGATAAATCGATAAAACTGCTGCTTCGATTCACGATACACAATCGCAATGACTCTTTTCGTCGAATATCAAAGTTCTTTAGGAGAACCGCATCATGAATGGAAACGAAACAAATTGGACGAGTACGCTTACCTAGCATTCCTTGTTAGAATACCGTGTAGATGTTTATGGGTTCGGAGATGTTATACGAGTCTAATTAGCAATTAGAAACTGTTCGGATAGTAGATTAAGGGACACCTTTTTCTATGATAAAACTCGTCCGTGCACGTGTGCGCGCGCTGGCCGGTTTTCATCGGGGTCACGGAAACGCGGAACTGCACGGTGTATACGGCACGAAGACATACTTTTCCCACAACAATGCGCAGATACCGTCGCTTTTACGTCTGCGCGAGCTACAATTTACTCGTCTGGCGATGCCCATGTGTATTTGAATAGCATCCATTACGTCTTTGACAGACTCGAGACTATTTTCTTGAATACATCTGTTAATATCAACTAAAATTGGATTCGTTAATACATCGTTCGATCCGAAATATCTCAATGTTCTATAAATATCTAATTCCTTCGAAGAATACAATTTATTTATTAATCTAGTTTGATTAATGTCAACTAAAATTGCATTAAAAAGCAACGCTTGTAAAGATCTTTTAATGTTTGTTTCTTCTCTACCATAATTGTCACTTAGCAAACCCAAAATTGTGACAATTATGAAATTAATACGGTAATCGCAAATTAAAGCGTTTTAATGCAGAATCAAGCTATTTCTATCGAAAGTATCAAAAGGCATCTTTTAACCATTTTTATTCTTCTATCTTGTTTGAACCTTTTAATATCTGTTTCTCATTCATCGTAACTGTTATTTGACAGACCCTAGGAAGTATATGTTACGAAAAATTCTGGAAAGCTATTATTTAACCAATTTCGCGAAAATAATATCAAATAAGAATGATTAAACAATGCCTTGCAACCTTCTACAGAAATAGCTTCAAAAGTCTTTTCAAGTCTTTTAACATTTGCTTCTCCCTTACCATAACTGTCACCCACTAAAACCAAAATTCTGAAAATTATAAAGCAGGCACCGTAATCGCGAATTAAAGCGTCCCGGTACAGAATCACGTTGGGTTCGTGGTTGAAGGCTCAGCGAATCCGAGCAGCTCGTAACAGTTTCGGTATTCAGGTTTCTGGGCGTCGCGGCAACCGAATCCGCAATCAGGTGAATGCGTGGACGTTGCACTGACGGACGACCGGCAGACGTGGGAGCTAACCACGTGTGAATCATTGCTTCCGTTCATGTGCCGCGCCAACGCCTGTCCCGCAGGTAAGTCGTCTTCGCGCACGTGACGCAAGTTTAATCACCGACGCCTCCTCGAACGCGTCGCGTAATCCTTTCCCATTTGAATCGCCGGCAGGATCGTTCCACTGCTCGAACGGTAAATGCGTGAACGCGGCGTTCAAGTGCGACAAGCAGGACGACTGCGGCGACTTCTCCGACGAGATCGACTGTCCCGCTAACTGCCAGTTCTACATGGCGAGCAGCGGCGACGTCGTCGAGAGTCCTAATTATCCGCACAAGTATGCACCCCTCAGCAACTGCAAGTGGACCTTGGAGGGGCCCCAAGGACACAACATCCTTTTACAGGTACGAACAGGAGTCGCTTGGTCTCTCCACCGTGCACGACAATGCGCGATCATAATTGATAGCGATTTGGAATTTTTTTTAAATTTATTTAAACTTGATTAATCCTTTGACGTACCATTTTCTTCACAGTCACTGCGATTAGGAATTATTTAATTGGCACAATTTCTTAGAAGGGACAGGACATTAATATTTATTAAGTGCCAGAATCTACTTGTATACTGAAATATTCATAACAAGGGGTTAGAATTTTATTCCAATTTTAAAGAACAAAATAACATCCACACTTAATAATTATTCATTACTAGTAATTTCCATCACGAGTCGGACTCGTTAAAGTACGGCAAGAGGTTAACCTCTTCAGGGATACTGCCACGTGTGTATACGTTTAGTTTTTGTTTTTTTAAATTATGATTGTTCTAAGTGTAGAGAAAATGAGGATCAGTTGAAGACTTATTTATTACAGAATCCCATAGCAATGCGGAGAAAAGATCATCGAATAAAATAAAATGGTTGATAAATAAGGAAGAAACAATTAAATAGATTGTTCCCTAGCGTAAAAATCCATCCCTGAAGAGATTAAAGGGCGACGAAGATTATATTTTGTGATTGTATATAAGGAGAATATTATACAGCTTTATATAGAATGCACGTTAATTCAAGATGGCTCAATTGAAACAATTATTACGGGAATATGTTTTAATATTTTTAGAACTCGAGGGCTCCGTTGCGGAGACAACGGAGAATAATTTTAAGTGGCTCCGCTTCGGAGTCCTCAAATTGCAATGGGTTAAAGTTGACCCGTAGTGAGCTTCCAGAATCCAAATTTTTGCGATATATATTCTTAGTTTATTTGATTTATTCCGATGAAATTAAAGTATTACAAAGCGCATCGTTGCTCAGTATTAAAATTAAAGTATCACAAAGTGCATCATAACTCAGTATTTAATTTAAGTTATTTAAAGTAATAATATTACTGTAAAAATTCATTTTAACGTGGGCTAAATCATAACTTTGTTGACTCTATTGGAATAACTATTGGAATTGGCACATTTTTCAATTTTTTCACTTGTTTCATAATTTTGTTAGTTCATGGATGGTGCTTTATATAGAAAAAGAATCTTTGATTCGCAGAAAAATTAAATCCGCTGGGGTTGTAAAACAATTTAATGAACATCCAGCATATTTTCCTATATATTTTTATATCTTATTATTATTATCATTATTATTCAAAATCATATAAGAAATTATAAATTTTGGCTGTTTACTAGGTAAAAACTAGACGCACTTCAAAAAGATTATTTGAATCAATTTTAAAATTAATTTCCGCAGACATTGTTTCACTTTATAAAGCTTAAATTCAAGGTTAAAGAGTGCACTTTAAAATAGGGCCACTTTAGTTTCGAAGAAAATTGAAAATCACATAGACAATTCAAGAAACCCGAGAGTCGATAACTCATTGCAAAGAAATTGGATTCTGATGGCTCGTTTCAGATCAATTTTAAAATATATTCTTATGGAAATTGTTCAAGCTCAGATAGCTTAAATTAAAGCTTCAAGAGTCTACTATAAGATAGACTTGCGTTGATGCCATAAAATACCCGCTAGCAAAACGACTTAACCCCTTGCACTGTCATAACGTGCCAGAATCGTGTCAAAGATTTCATACATAAACTATTAAATATATATATTTCCTCTAAATTAAAAAATAAAATTTGATTCATCTATTATTAAAATGTAAGAATAAATGTATATAAAAACGTACAATAAACAAAAATTGTATTGTTCTTTTAAGACAGTTATTAATAACAAAGCAGTACTATCAACGAAACCATAGTGCAAAGGGTTAAATCGCAGATATACTTTAGATCAATTTTATGATGCGTTTCTGCCATAATTTCTCAATATTTAACCCTTTCGTTTCGCAGTACTACCCCTTCTTCGTCAAAGTAGTGTCACTGAACGAAAAACACGCACCAGAAATAAAGACAGTGTGCGTGGTTGCTCTATATACGTTTCTCTAAGCCTTAAATAACAACCGTGCTGAATAAAACAATCGTTGCTCTAATATGTTAAGTATAATTTACATTATTAATATAGAAAGGCTTACAAAATTACAGATGATATAGGCATTTGATATTTACAAAACAATATGATAAACTGTTTAACATCGTCGCGTGCTCGCCGCCTACAAGCTGCGTTTTCTTAGCGGCACCCGAAGCGAAAAGGTTAATCCTTTTAATGCCGGCTTTAAGGGGCGCTCGAAGCGAACGGGGTTAACCTTTTTAATGCCGTCTCTAAGCGACACTCGAAACGAAATGGTTAACCCTTTTAGTGTCGCCTCTAAGCGACGCTCGAAGCAAAATGGTTAATCCTTTTAACGCCGCCTCTAAGGGGCGCTCGAAGCGAAATGATTGACCCTTTCAGTGCCGCGCGGAAATGGACGTTCACGCGAAAATAACTTAACGAATTTGACGAGTTTAGTAAAGTTTGGAAAAAAACTCATAAAAGCCAAACTAAAAATGATATTTAAAAATAATCCAAATGCATCGTATTACGCGAGAAAGGAAGAGTAATATAATAACAGTTGTACTTCCATAATTATTGAAAATCATACGAATAATAGCAATATAAACCACGATGAGAAACATAGAAAGAAGTTTCTCTTCTGTAAACAGTATTTACTTTAACCATCGTTTGATCAATTTTATGCAGATCACGTAGTATGCAATATAAGCACTTGATTTTCAATAATTTCTAATAAAACAATCGAAGCTGTTCGATGTCTATAATAAACAGATTGTGATTACCAGCATAGAATATAACAAAAACAATGTTTTCAATCGTGTTGCAACAAATTTGAACCATTTAATAACGTTTTACAATGTTAATTTGAGGCACAGTTCTTTCGTGATGCGCAAACAAGGCGTCGACAAGTGTAGCGAGCGACGATATCTCGTTGTTCGGTACTAAAAGGGTTAAGCATCGAAACCAAAGCTCGAGTAGGCGTTTCGCGTTTGATAAAAATGTTTTTGTTCAGTTCCAAGAATTCGAGACGGAGAAGAGCTTCGACATAGTGCAGATCCTGGTCGGCGGCCGGACGGAGGAGAAGTCCGTGAACCTGGCGACGCTGTCGGGCAAGCAGGAGCTGAGCAACAAGCTGTTCGTATCAGCCTCGAACTTTATGATCATTAAATTCAGCACGGACTCTTCCGTGGAGAGGAAAGGTTTCCGCGCTTCTTGGAAGACCGAACCGCAGACCTGCGGCGGTATTCTCCGAGCGACGCCTCAAGGACAAGTGCTCACTTCGCCGGGATATCCGCAGAATTATCCGGGAGGCTTGGAATGTCTCTACATCCTGCAAGCACAGCCTGGTCGTATCATGTCTTTGGAGGTACGTGGTGGCGTGTACAGGGTGTCCCAGAAATGTCTAATAATCCGGAAGTACGGGTTTCCTCGGGTAATTTGAAGCAACTTTTCTCTTTGCGAAAATTCAATCTGCGGCTTCGTTTACGAGATATTAGCGAAAAACGCTGACCAATGAGTGATCGTCGACGCACCGCCTTCGTGACCACTGATGCCCCGCCTTCGCGACCACTGCCGCAGCGTCGGATGAGCGGCGCGACGCGGCTGCATGGGCGGAGTAGCGGCCGCACTCGCTCTCTGATTGGCCCGTGTTTCCTGGTAATATCTTGTTAATGATGCTTCGCAGAGAATTTTTGTAAAGGAAAAAGTTATTCCAAATGAGTTCAGGAATCCCTTATTTTACAATTGTAAGTATCTTTTGGGATATTTTGTATAATAGTTGTCGTAAGTAGTAATAGTAAATAATAAAATAATTGCGTATATGATAAAATAAATTTAATATAGTTGCCGTAATAAACGAAACTAATTTCAACCTTAATTATTATTAAAGTTTATTATCGAATTCAATTTTGTGTATACTATAATTCATATTTGTGAATATACAGTGATTCCTGTTAATAGTGAGGCAGTTTTCAAAATGCAATAACATGTTTAGAACTATGTTATATAGATGTCAATAAGTTATAAATTATAATGGTAAATTAAAATTAGGTTGTAAGAGTTAAAAAGTTTAAAGAATTGTGAATTTCTCACACGTATTAATCGAAAGTATTAAAAATCGAGAGAAAACTGCTATTTTTGGAGAAGTTATTGCGTTTTGAAAAATATCCAAATATTAACGAAAGTCGCTATAGTTCTCGCAATTTTTACACATACATATATTTCATATTCCTGAATACGCATAACTTGCATTAATGAATAAATATATTTCAACCTAAAAGTATTTCGTAAACGTCCACAGTCTGTTAACTATTACACCCCCTTATTTTATGCATGTATGAAAGAAAGAAAATGAAACACCTAGTATACACATGGAACAAGAATATCGAATCGATCCTTCGAAGCGATTGGTCAATTATTTACTCGTGTTTCCCTCAGATCGAAGACTTGGATCTCGAAATGAACCGTGATTACATCCTCATCCGAGACGGTGACTCACCGATGAGCAGGCCCATCGCCCGGTTAACAGGAAAATCGGAGGACAATCCTACGGTGATCATGTCCACAGGGAACAGCCTGTACCTGTACCTGAAGACAAGTCTCGGCGATTCGAGACGCGGATTCAGCATCCGATACACACAGGGATGCAAAGCTACAATCATCGCGAGAAACGGAACCGTCCAATCGCCGTCATTTGGTCTAAACGACTACCCTAACAATCAAGAATGCTTATACCGAGTGAAGAACCCTCAAGGAGGACCTCTGTCCTTGAAATTCGTTAGCTTTAACGTTCACAAGACTGATTTTGTACAGGTAATTTCGCCATTTTATCCTGTCGCTCCTCAACCCTTTGTCGAGACTAATTCAATACATATTGATTCAAATACAATAGATAGTCTCTAGTTACTTAAAGTTGTCTCGAATTATTCTGCATTCGAATGATTCTTTACTCGAATAATTCTGCATTCGAATCATTCTTTATTCGAATAATTTTTCATTCGAATAATTCAAATAATTCTTTATTCGAATGATTCCTATATTCAATAAATCTTTACTCGAATGATTCTTTATTCGAATGATTCTCTGCTTGAATTACTCTGTATTCGAATAATTCTTTATTGGAGCAATTAGTTATTCGAATAATTCTCTGTTCGAATTATTTTCTACTTGAAAAATTCAAAAATTATCTATTCGAACAATTCAAAAAGTTGTTCATTCGAATTATTCGAAAAAGTAGTGTGAAAAAAACGAATCGATAAACGATGGAAAATCACTATATTGTACAATATTAATTCAAGTCGATAGTCTGCATTTGCCAGCAATTTACCAGTATTCATCATACTGAATATACATAAATTAACACGAATAAGAAAAATTAAAAAAGAAGGACCAAAATGATAATAATAAATAAATTAATAACAACAATCCTGAATCAATAATAACTCCACTAATACCATAATATATACTAATATTACAATTTTACCAACTAAATTTTATGAAATAAAACAAGCTACGTTTAACTAGCAAAATAAACTTCGCCTTTTTATCCTGTCGCTCTCCTATCCTTCGTCGAGACTAATTTATTCTAATTTATATACATAATAATAACACTATTTATACACTTTATTCACAAGATCTACGACGGTCCAAACACCAATGGACTCAGGCTGCATCCCGGGAACGGATTCACTTCCAATACTCGACCAAAAATCACGCTCACCGCCGAAAGCGGAGAGATGCTCGTTCGGTTCACTTCCGATGCTCTGCACAGCAGCTCCGGCTGGCAGGCCGAGTTCTCAGCAGGTGAGATCAATTTACCTGACCGAGTCGAGCGGAAACTAACGCGTCCGAATCTTCGCAGACTGTCCGTACCTTCAATCCGGCGAAGGGGCGCTAGCCTCCAGCAGGGACACCGCCTTCGGCACGCCCGTCACATTCTCGTGTCCCCTGGGTCAGGAGTTCGCGACCGGCAAGCCCAAGATCACCACAGAGTGTTTGCCAAGCGGAAACTGGTCTGTCACTTATATCCCCAACTGCCAAGAGGTCTATTGCGGCCCGGTTCCTCAGATTGACAATGGATTCTCTATCGGATCGTCCAACGTCACTTACAAAGGATTGGCTACCTATCAGTGCTACGCTGGTTTCGCGTTCCCGTCGGGTAGGCCAACCGAGAAGATCTCGTGCATGGCTGACGGCAGATGGGAGAAGAAGCCTTCCTGCTTGGGTAAGTTGATCATAAATGTTCGAAAGCGGAGTTGAAATTTGGCGGATTATTTTGAGTAAATATTGGTTACAAGAAATATACTGGTGTATAATGGTGAGGTTAGAATAAACATACGAAGTGAGAGATGATTTTTAAGTTTTTGAGAAAAATACTTTTTGATACTTTCCTGGTACCTTTGAAATATTGTGATTGTAGAAGTCTATTGTACAGGGTGTCTCAAAAAGCAGTCGTAATTGGAACATGAGGGATTCCTCAGGTTGTTTGAAGTAAGTTTTTGCTTTAGGGAAATTTTCTCCGAGGCGTTGTTAATGAATTATTAATGAAAAACTGTGACCAATAAGAGGTGAGCATAAGATGGCGCGATGAAGTTGAGCGAACGAGTGGACCTGGAATTTGTAAGATGATTGGAACAGCCGCCTAGCGGCGTTAGCTCGCTTCTCGTGGGTCAATTTTTTGGCAATAATTTGTTCACTATGTCTTGGAGAAAGTTTTTGTAAAGGAAAAAGTTGTTTCAAATGATCTCAGGAATCTCCTAGTTCCTGATCGCAAATGACTTTTAGGACACCCTGTATTTAATATAAGAGAAACTAGAAATTAACATAAACATAGAAAATATGACAGTAAAGGAATACAGTTTATGACTAACATTATAGAATGTACAATAACGCACAAATATGACATATGACATGGTTTAACTGTGTACGTGAAAATCTTCAATCATAATCTTTAACCATAATCTACTTCAAATATTTAATTCAGATAATTGTCTGACTGAATTTGTTTTATTATAGTTGAATATTTGATTCGAATAATTTATTATTTCCTTGAATTATTCTCTATTAGAATGATTCTTTATTCGAATAATTCTTTATTTGAATGATTCTTTACTTGAATTATTTTTTATTCGAATAATTCGAAAAATTCTTTACTAATAGAATTTGAAAAAGTACCGTGAACAAAAATGAATCGGTAAACAATGGGAAAACACGATATTGTACCATATTCGTTCAAAACAATAGCCTCTACCCTTCTACCTTTCTAATTGTCAGTAATTGACCACTGTTCGCCATATTAAACATACATAAATAAACGTGAAGAAAAAGAAAAAGTAAAAAAAAGAACCAAAATAATAAGAAGAACAGTCATTAACCACTAATAACAATTAACCCACCTAATATTATAATATCACCAACTAAATTTTTCGAAATAAAACATGCTACATTTAATCATGAAAATAAAAATCATATCAATATCACTGCTACTTTTTCACAGCCTCGCAGTGTTCCCCGCTTCCGGAAGCTCCCCATTCGAACATCACCATCTTGAACGGCGGAGGTCGCAGCTACGGGACTATAGTTCGGTTCGAATGCGAGCCAGGCTACGTCAGAAGCGGCCACCCTGTTATCCTCTGCATGAGCAATGGCACCTGGTCCGACGAGGTGCCAACGTGTTCCAGTAAGTATTCAAACTCCGTTCGCTTCGGTTGCAAAACCTGTCGTTCGATTATAATCAACAATCGTTGATCGCTCGTCGTGTAGGAGCAAAGTGTCCGTTGCTGCCCACTATCAAGAACGGTTTTGTGGTGGACACGTCCAGGGACTACTTTTATGGCGACGAAGCCAGGGTTCAGTGCAACAGAGGCTACAAGTTATCCGGCTCCAATATCATTCAGTGCGGACCGAATCAGCACTTCGACAATGTTCCGACTTGCGAAGGTGGGTTGCGTGCTCCGAGATTTTTCTTTAGGCGTAGCTTAGCTGCTGGTTCATCAGCGTTGCATTGCAGATATCAACGAGTGCGCGTCGAGCCAATGCGATCTGGCCTCCACTGAATGCATAAACAATCCTGGTGCGTTCACCTGCAAGTGCAAGACCGGCTTCGCTCCCACCATGGAGTGTAGGCCTATCGGGGACCTTGGGCTCATCAATGGCGGCATTCCTGATGAGTCGATCACCGTTTCGAGTTCCGAAAATGGGTACACGAAGACGGTGAGAGCAAATTCTTCTGTTTTTCTATTTCCTTTTGTCTTGAGAATTTAGTGTTTTATTTTAATTTTTGGCTATTCTTTAAATTTTTGTCTTAAACTCGGATGGAAAAGTTAAGAGATTAGAGATGTTCATTTTATGTTATGTATTAATAATATACTATATTATTCATAATATATTATATTATAATACTATAATATAATATATATTATTAACTCTATATTATAATATTATATTATTATCACGTAATAGTCATTTTACAGTAAACTAATCGCTCTAACATGTAAAACAGTATCAAGTCACTTAATCGACTCACTTATTATTATCGCCTGTATATTATTAAACAAAATTTGTCGATTTTAAAATCTAATGAATTATCATTTCTAATATGGTAACTTCATGTTTAACACATATCCAACTGCACGACAAAAATTCGTCATTTCGCAAACAATCGCCAATAGCCAAATGACGAAAATTCGTCGTTTGTATATTACAGAAAATAATTAATTCTTGTTTTTTCAATTCTAAATAAATTAAATTTCAATTTTTACCAAAAAGAAATAATTGCAATAAAGAACCGATTTCATTCATGTATTATTGTTAATTATGATTTACGTAAACATAAATACGTTAAATTGGCGACTGCAGCCAAGATAAAACATCCTTTGAAATATTACAATGTTTGCAAAGGCCACAAGAAAAAAAGTAGAACTAGCTACGTATGTGACTTTTACAACTTACCCCTTCATATTGGAACATGTAAATACAACAGTACCATTCACTGGAGAAATATTAATTATTTATAAAATTAAAGATTCGAAAGTAATTTACTACATCTAATAATAAAGGGAATAATAACTTTGTGTTTCGAGTAATTCATTCCAACTTGTGGACTTAATTTCTTTTTAACTTCAGAAAGCAAAAGAAAAATGAAAAATTTATACACAAAGAGAAATTTGTTTTATAACATTTTTCAAAATTTTAGTGAAAAATATATGATTTTTAACAAGTTACGTTGCTTTTATATAGACCATATCATTTCTACAGATAGCGTCGAAAAATGCCGCCATTTTGTGAATAGCGGTGCAGAAAATTATCGGACGAATATGTGCCATGCCATTAAAATGTGTAAATACCAGTAAAATTGTTAAAATTACATTGAGTCCATAATTAATACGTTATAATACTTATTAACATAAGTCCATAATTGCTCGCACAACTACATATTCATCCGCAATTATAATTCTCACGTGTCCCAAACACTCCAAGTGAACACACATTTCCTGTTTTCGACAATAGGGTATCCGTCTGAACAACGGCGACGGCTGGTGCGGCAACAACATCGAGCCGGGAACTAACTGGGTGATGATCGACATGAAAGCTTCTACGATAATCCGCGGGTTCCGAACCCAGGTCGTTGCCAGAGTAGACGGCAACATAGCGTACACATCGGCAGTTCGCATACAGTATACCGACGACCTAACAGACGTCTTCAAGGACTATACCAACCCCGACGGTACCCCGGTGGAGTTCAGAATCCTGGAACCGACTCTGTCCGTTTTGAACCTGCCGGTGCCAATCGAGGCTCGGTACATAAGGTTCAGAATACAGGACTACATCGGCGCGCCTTGCATGAAGCTCGAAATCATGGGATGCACTCGACTGGAGTGCACGGACGTGAATGAATGCGCCATGAACAACGGCGGCTGCCATCAGAAGTGTATCAACAATCCTGGCAGCTATGCTTGCATGTGTAACACGGGCTACGAGTTGTACAAGGGCAACGGCACTGCCGGATTTTACATCGAGAAGTACGAAACCGGGGACAGGGACGGAGACTTGTACCAGAAGAATAAGACTTGCGTGCCTGTCATGTGTCCTGCATTGTCCGCGCCGGAGAACGGGAAGACTTTGTCTACCAAAGTGAGTATAGTAATATGTGTTTGAACGTTGTTTGAACGAATGAATAAGAAAAATAATACATCGTTATACGTGTTGATAACAATTGTACTTTAAAAAGCTGCATTGATTTTATGCTTAATTATTCATATGCTCATTAGTTAAATGCAAAATTATATTTTACGTTAAATTGTTTCATTGCGTATCATCCTTGGAATTGTCTAGTACCGTGGCTACGGTCATGGTTTTCCAAATATACCATAAAGTATAGTTACTTCCTCTCTGAATGTCACTGGATCGATGCATTTCCCCTCGGAATGTCACGAATCGTAGCGTATCCATTCTGAATGTCAATCGAACGTAGATACGAATAACATAACTTCACTTTCTGTTTAATGACGTACATAGTTTTCTTCGTGTCGCCTTTAATGCTTCATGTATAGTTAAGAATCGGATTTTCAATGGACAAGATTTTAAGTAATTAATAATGCTTCTTTTCATAAATGAAATAGAGTTACTTGATATTTATAATGAATACATCTAGAGTAAAGTATGTCGTGTTTAGTATCATTTTAATTGGATGAAGCTAACCAATATAGTAATAGAATTTTAAGCTATAAACAAATATAAATAAAAAAGTTTATTCGAGCGTTTATTCTAGCTGTTTAATATACATATTTACATAGCCGCTGCTTTCTCAAGTAGTTTCGTTCTCTCTCTTTCTCTTCCTCTTTTTCTTTGTCTGTCTCTCTCTCTCACACACACAGCACAAACACAAGATATCGGCAACTACAAATACGAGCCCGGAGGCTTTAAGAATCACGTCTTGTCTACGCTACAAAATAACTTTCAATTCCAACCCCGCAACATTTAGAGACCCACTACTGACACAATTATTGTTATTAAAATTCTACATATATTATAACATCCTACCGTGACATCTTTTATAGCAACAACACCACTTCGGTGATCTAGTCAAGTTCCAATGCAACTTCGGCTACGTATTATCCGGATCTTCAGCCGTGATTTGTACATCCAGTGGAGTTTGGAATGGCACTACCCCAGAATGTCAATGTGAGTCGCCATCCACCTTGGACCACCTCTTCGAGCTTCAACAAATCACTAATAATCATTAACTCTCCCTAGATGCCAAGTGCGTATCCTTGCCGGACGATAAGAACGAGGGTCTGTCAGTGATCCGCAGCGACGAGGCGAGCGTCCTGGTGCCGTTCAAACAAAACGTCACCCTGAAATGCGGCAGCAACGGTCGCTACCTTCGCAACACAGCGTCTTCCGGTTTCCGGCAGTGTGTCTACGACCCTAAACCCGGTCTCCCAGACTATTGGTTATCGGGTGCTCAGCCTGCCTGTCCCAGAGCCGACTGCGGGAAACCGCTGCCTACACCTGGAGCCGAATACGGCCAATACTTGGACACCAAGTACCAGTCCTCCTTCTTCTTCGGCTGCCAAGACACGTTCAAGCTCGCCGGACAGACGAACCGGCACGACAACGTGGTCAGGTGTCAAGCCAACGGTATCTGGGACTTCGGGAACCTCCGTTGCGAAGGTCCAGTCTGCGAGGACCCCGGCAGACCTAGCGACGGCTTCCAAGTAGCCAGGAGCTACGAGCAGGGATCGGAGGTGCAGTTCGGCTGCAGCAGACCAGGCTACATTCTTATCAATCCCAGACCCATTGTCTGCGTCCGAGAGCCAGAGTGCAAGGTCGTGAAGCCTCTAGGCTTGGCTTCCGGCCGCATCCCCGACTCCGCCATCAACGCGACCTCCGAGAAGCCCAACTACGAAGCGAAGAACGTCCGATTGAACTCTGTGACCGGGTGGTGCGGCAAGCAAGAAGCGTTCACGTATGTCAGCGTCGACCTCGGACAGGTGTTCCGCGTGAAGGCGATCTTGGTGAAGGGTGTGGTCACCAACGACATCGTCGGCAGACCGACGGAGATCAGGTTCTTCTACAAGCAGGCCGAGAACGAGAACTATGTCGTTTACTTCCCCAATTTCAATCTCACCATGCGCGATCCCGGAAACTACGGCGAACTGGCGATGATCACCTTGCCTAAATACGTCCAAGCGCGGTTCGTCATCTTGGGCATCGTTAGCTATATGGACAACGCGTGTTTGAAGTTCGAGCTGATGGGCTGCGAGGAGCCCGTCGCCGAACCACTTCTTGGCTACGATTATGGCTTCTCTCCGTGCGTGGACAACGAGCCTCCTGTCTTCCAGAACTGTCCTCAGCAACCAATTGTCGTTCAGAAAGGAGCCGACGGGGGACTCTTGCCTGTTAACTTCACCGAACCCACTGCTATCGATAATAGTGGCAGCATTGCCCGTCTCGAAGTCAAACCTCATAGCTTTAGGACACCGTTGAGGGTGTTCGAGGACACCGTAGTGAAGTACGTGGCATTCGACTACGACGGAAATGTGGCTATTTGTGAGATCAACATCACTGTACCAGGTGAGTGCTATAGTATAACAATTGTAGCATGCAGTATAACTATGACTATAGTATACAGTATAACTATACGTATGCCTATAGTATAACGATTGTAGTATATAGTATAACTATAACATAAACTCGTATAAAATAGAGATATAAAAAGACATTAATCGTGAATAAAATAAAACTTTTTAAGATATCGGACTACTTGAAATATATTCTTAAATGATAGAGGTATAAAACTATTACTAAAGGATGAGAACTAAATTATTTTATAACTTTTGAACTCAACTTTATAAATTGCCCAAATACTTCTGTGAACATTCGATGCTTTTATATATTTTTTAATTTTGCAGGTAACGTTTTATACTAAATCGAAAGTTAGACTCTACTTTAATACACCGTAGTTTTCCTGCCAATTTATATTTATTAATAAATTAAATTAAATTAAACATATGACATAGAAGTCCGAATATCTTAATAGTCACTTTATACATATACCATATGCTGTAATAATATTGTAAATCCAAATCTTCGTCTTCCAACTTTGATGCAATATTATAAAGCAAAGACATAAAAACATTTGTTCCTTTAACAACAAGATTCTCATAATTCTCAAACGCAAATCATAGTTCATATTAAACGTCCACATTTTTCCCTAAACTTTAAAAACTTTTATGCAAATCTCTTTTAAAGTGCTTCCTCTAATATTGATTTAAATATCGAAATAAACATTCAGAATCCAAACATAACTATGACACAACTCTTTACAGACTTGACGCCACCCAAGCTGAGCTGTCCCCAGAGCTACGTGATCGAGCTGATCGACAAACAAGAAAGCTACACAGTGAATTTCAACGAAACTAGAAGACGAATCAACGCCACCGATGCATCCGGACCAGTGAAGATCACTTTCGTGCCGGAAAGAGCGATAATACCTATCGGCAGCTTCGAAAATGTGACTGTTTACGCGACCGACTCCAGCGGCAACAGAGCCTCTTGTCATTTCCAAGTCTCGGTACAAGCAACCCCTTGTGTTGACTGGGAATTAAAGCCTCCGGCCCATGGAGGATTAAAATGCGTTCCTGGGGACAAGGGTCTGCAATGCGTAGCGTCCTGCAAGAATGGCTTCAGGTTCACCGACGGTGCTCCCGTGAAAACCTTCACCTGCGACGTCAACAAGCACTGGTCTCCAGCTTCGGTCGTTCCCGATTGCGTCTCCGAGAGTGAGTTTCCTTCGCATTGAAACATAAGTCAGACGAATCACAATAGTTTGTTCACACGTGTATTTGTTTTTACAGATACTCAACAGGCTAACTATCACGTGGTAGCAGCGGTGACTTATCGCGCAAATGGCGCCGTCTCGAGATCTTGCCTGCCTCAGTACCAGGACCTCATGTCTCAGTATTATATGAACTTGAACAACATGCTGACACAACGTTGCTCCGCAGTCAATGTGAACATGAACGTGTCTTTCGTGCGGTCCGTTCCTTATTTGCTGGAAGAGAACGTTTTGAAGGTTAGTGTATTGCAGCGGTAGGGGAATATTAATTCTTTGATGTATCATGACGATTTTGACTTGTGATTGCGATTTTTAAATCTTTTCACTTGGTTGTTCCTTGGTTGTGAGGGACATGGTGATTGTAGTATACGATTCGGATGTTAAAGTAATGTCCTATTTTAGGGGGCATTAAAGTGATTACTGGTAATCAATATATTTTGGGGAAAGCCTGTTTTCCAAAAAATTGCATTAGAGTTACAAATTACATACAGGTTACTAGAATGATCTTCTAGATCTTTAAAGACATACAAGATGTATGCATATACATATATGTATCTCAGTAATTGTACTATATGTTAATATAGTACATTATATGTTACATATTATACATGTTAATATAGTATATTATCTATTGTATATATTAGTATAATACATCCTATTCTACTATTTTATTGTCACTAATATTATACTCTAAAGTATATATAAGCATACTATAAATATCAATTACAAATACCGATATTAATCTAGAATAATCTAGAATAATCTATAAATATAAATATGTATCAATCAAGAACATTTAATCATTTCAATTGTGACGATAACGGTACCGCTAGGGGTTAGCAATAACTATTTACGTTTGAATTCCAGATGGACTTCATCCTTGTCATCGTCCCAGCCATACGTCAGCCTCAGTTGTACGATCTTTGCGGATCTACGTTGAGCCTGATCTTCGAGCTCTCTGTTCCCTCGACCAGCGCTGTGATAGAGCCTCTGATGAACGTCTCTGCAATTGGCAATCAGTGTCCACCTCTCAGGGCGTTGAAGTCGTCTATTACCAGAGGCTTCACGTGTAGTATTGGCGAGGTTCTGAACATGGATACCAACGATGTTCCACGATGCTGTGAGTATAGCGATGTTATAGTATGTAGAATAGTATTTTCTATAGAGAAACTGAAAAATTACTGTTGACACTGCCAATACAATTTTGAACGTAATAATACATACTATTTATTAGCGATTTCTAACTTAGTAATCAAGAGTTAATGTATAAGTAAAATGTTTTAGTAAAATGTTCACAATAGTTCTTCGTGTCATGTTTCATACTTTTGCTTCTTTTTTGTTAACAATACACTGCTGCATTCTCTCCGCTTTTCTCTCGCTCTCTAGTTCTCTCTCTCTCTCTCCCTCTCTCTCTCTCTCGTTCTCTCAAGCCGATAACCATCAAATCCCGCATCTCTCACCTACTGAAACAATACCTACCCCAACAAGCCAAATCATTACAATTCAATACCAATTAAAATTGTCTCGCAGTGCACTGTCCCGCGGGTACGTTCGCCGGAGAGAAGCAGAAGCAGTGTACCTCCTGTCCGAAAGGCTTCTATCAAAACAGCGACCGCCAGGGCTCCTGCCTACGGTGTCCATTCGGCACATACACGAGAGAAGAAGGCTCGAAGAGCATAGACGACTGCATCCCAGTTTGTGGATACGGCACCTACTCGCCGACAGGCCTGGTGCCTTGTCTGGAATGTCCGAGGAACAGTTACACCGGCGAACCACCAATCGGAGGCTATAAAGACTGCCAAACCTGTCCGGCAGGTACCTTCACCTACCAACCGTCAGCGCCAGGTCGCGACAGGTGCAGAGCGAAATGCTCTCCCGGCATGTACTCGGACACTGGCCTGGCTCCTTGCGCTCAGTGCCCGAAGGACTTCTTCCAGCCGCAGCACGGAGCGACGACGTGCGTCGAGTGTCCGACGAATATGTACACCGATGCTCCCGGCGCGGTTGGTCGAGAGGAGTGCAAGCCTGTGCAGTGTACCGACAGCGTCTGCCAGCATGGTGGCCTGTGCGTTCCTATGGGCCACGGTGTGCAGTGTCTCTGTCCTGCTGGCTTCTCCGGAAGACGATGCGAGATCGACATCGACGAGTGCGCTTCCCAGCCTTGCTACAACGGCGCGACTTGCATCGACTTGCCACAAGGATACAGGTGTCAATGCGCCAATGGCTACTCTGGGGTGAACTGCCAGGAGGAGAAGTCGGACTGCAGCAACGATACCTGTCCAGAGAGGGCTATGTGCAAGGATGAACCTGGGTTCAATAATTACACGTGTCTGTGCAGGTCTGGGTATACTGGAGTCGACTGTGACATCACGGTAAGTTTAGTTTTGTTGAAGTGGATTTGGGGTTTATACCTCGTACGTAAAAATTTATAGTAGGGTAACTTTGTTAACCCTTTGGTAGAAATATGTCACTCTGAAACATTTATGAACCCTAACTATTATAGCCAAACTAGAGAAATTAATAGCATGTTATAGAAAATAATATAAATAATGAGATATTATTTCATTCTTTATTTTTGTGACATGCAATCAATATAAATATAAATAATGAAACAACATCTCATTATTCATATTTCTTATATATTATCGAAACCATTTTAATGGAACAAATAAAATTATGCTACCGTGGTGCTTCTGATAATTGTTCAAAAGAAATACACCCTGATCTAAAGTTATGCATAGCAATAGCCTTTCACGCTCTAACAATTCCAGATAAATCCTTGCACCGCAAGCGGGAATCCTTGCAACAACGGCGCGACGTGCGTGGCCCTACAGCAAGGTCGCTACAAGTGCGACTGTCTACCGGGCTGGGAAGGTCAGAGCTGCGAGATCAACACTGACGATTGCGCGGAGAAGCCTTGCCTGCTCGCAGCCAACTGCACCGACCTGATCGCGGACTTCAGCTGTGACTGTCCACCAGGATTCACCGGCAAGCGTTGCCACGAGAAGATCGACCTCTGCTCAGGAAACCCCTGCTTGAACGGCATATGCGTGGACAACCTGTTCAGCCACGAGTGCATCTGCCACCCCGGATGGACAGGCTCGGCCTGCGAGACCAACATCAACGAGTGCTCCGGCAAACCCTGTCGCAACAACGGCCAGTGCATCGACCAGGTGGACGGTTACACGTGCACCTGCGAGCCTGGCTACACCGGGAAGCAGTGCCAGCATACCATCGACGATTGCTCCTCTGACCCTTGCCAGAACGGAGGAACATGCTTGGACCAACTGGAAGGGTTCGTGTGCAAGTGCAGGCCAGGCTTCGTCGGCCTCCAATGCGAGGCGGAGCTGGACGAGTGCCTCAGCGATCCTTGCAGTCCTGTCGGAACCGATCGCTGCGTTGACCTCGACAACACCTTCGTCTGCCACTGCCGCGAAGGCTACACCGGCGCGGCTTGCGAGATCAACGTCGACGACTGTGTCTCCGGGCCTTGTTTGAATGGCGCCACATGCAGAGACGAGGTCGGAGGGTTCAAGTGCATGTGTCCAGAGGGATGGACGGGTGTCCATTGCGAGATCGACGTCGGAATGTGCCAGAACCATCCTTGCCAGAACGACGCCGCCTGCGTTGACTTGTTCATGGATTACTTCTGTGTGTAAGTTGATTGTAGTCCTCGTATAAGGTTCTTCGTGTGTTGCATTGTGCATTTCTGATTTTTATAAATAGTATGATAAATTCGAGATTTGTTCAATCTGAGGATATTTTGCGAATTTTCGGAGATGTATAAACAAAAAATAATTGGGTTTCACTGACAAAAAGATTGATACTCTCTTACTTACTATATAATAATATACAATATAAATTAGAAAACTACAGACTATGGAATTAACAACGTGAATTAATAACTTTGACGTCGCACTATGGCAATCAATGGATGCAAATGTTACATCTAAGTCAGTCCATTTAATGAAAGACAGACTTAAGTTTTTTATAAATGCAAACGGTAGATCAACTTCTTATTAAAACCTTTAATCGTTCAATTTAAATAACTATTAAATGTTCTATTCAAATACATTCGTGAGCCACTTCTGGTACGTGTTTACGATAAATATACTGCAAAAACGGTATATATTATTAAATTATTTTCTACTTTTACTTATATCATTATATTACTTAAGATCCATCATTTGTTATATGTGTCATATTATATCAAATGCTTCACTTTAACATATATTGTATATTTAATTAATTGATTATTAGAAACGTAAGCGTTCGAATACTTTCGTGTACGAGTGTATATCTCAAAAACTACATTGTTCTTACATTCTAACGCTCGCCTTACATTACGAAATTACATTGGTATAGATCTTGGTATTCTGGGTTTACAGGTGTCCGTCAGGCACCGACGGCAAACAGTGCGAGACCGCGCCGGAGCGCTGCATCGGCAATCCGTGCATGCACAATGGACGCTGTCAAGACTTTGGATCCGGACTGAATTGTACCTGTCCCGACGATTTCACCGGCATCGGGTGTCAATACGAGTACGACGCCTGTCAGGCCGGAGCTTGCAAAAACGGTGCTACTTGTATCGACGACGGGCCTGGGTTCACTTGCGTTTGTCCACCGGGATACACAGGTGACTGCGATGAACTTGTTGATTTCTTAGAGACTCCAGAGACAAGTTAGTTAGCGTTAGTTGTGTTCGTACTATAATTTATAACTTTGATCGATATTATTATTTAGGCAAAACGTGCGAGGATGATATAGTCGACTGCAAAGAGAACTCGTGCCCTCCATCGGCAACCTGCATCGACCTTACCGGCAAATTCTTCTGCCAGTGTCCGTTCAACTTGACTGGAGATGATTGCAGAAAATGTAAGTATTTTGAATGTTACGATTTTATTTTGAGTTGCGCACGATGTCACTTATAACGACAAATGGAAGGGCGTTGTTTTAGGTTTAAATTATTATACAGGGTGTCCTATGAATGTTAATAATCTGGTAATGGGTATCTGCAGTCATTTCAAACAACATCTTCCTTTGTAACAATTTTCCCTGAGGCTTTGTTAACGAGTTATTAAAGAGAAACATTGGCGCTAAGAAAGCGATTCAACGAGTGGGCAATGCCCAAATCCAATCATTAATTCAGCCGCCTCTCATCGGCCAATGTTTTTCGTTAATAACTTGATAACAATGCCTTGGAGAAAATTATTGTAAAGGAAAAGATCACTTCGAATTACTTCAGGAACCCCTCGTTTCCCCATTGCGAGTGACTTTTGGCATATCCCATAAAACTCACGGAGCAATCTCAACTTTTATTTCAATAACAATCGTCATATTGTCTTCGTTTATAAGATATACGCAAAAACTGTTGGCGTTACCCTGTATATACTGTAACTTTTCCTCACCGCCGCTCCTCTTTCAAAGCGTGCAAAGTACATTAACTGTATAATAATACCATCGTTAATAATTAATATTTTTTAGCAATCCAAGTGGACTACGATCTCTACTTCAGCGATCCAGCTCGCAGCAGCGCAGCACAGGTGATTCCATTCTTCACCGGCGGAAGCAAGAGCTTAACCGTGGCTATGTGGGTGCAGTACATCCAGAAGGATGAAGCAGGAATCTTCTTCACTCTCTATGCTGTTAGGTAAGTTTCCGCGCACCATAATTGTCGAACAAAAGACTAACTTCCGATCTTCAATTGCAGCTCTCCGCACGTCCCGACGAACCGTAGACTGATGATCCAAGCGCACAGCAACGGCGTGCAGGTGTCGCTGTTCCATGACCTTCAGGATGTCTATCTTCCATTCAGGGAGTATGCAACGATCAATGACGGCCAATGGCATCACGTCGCTGTGGTTTGGAACGGTGAGAACGGCGGTGAACTGATCCTGATTACCGAGGGACTTATAGCTAGTAAGACTGAGGGCTATGGCAGCGGCAGATCTCTACCAGCATAGTAAGTGTTTCTTTTTTTATTAAAAGGAGTAGCAAATAAAATTTTATAAGTTTGTTTTGTTAACTAGTAGGGAGATAGTATACAGATTTGATTAACATTATGTCTACCGCGATTTTGTGTATACTTTCTTTGACTAAATAGTGTCTTTTGAGTGATATATTTATTGATACATTGATTCGTATATATTAGAGATCATTTAATCAGGATTTAAATTATACTACACACTGAAGGTAACATCGCCTGTTAAATAACCGCTTTCACAATGTTTTTATTGCAATTATTCAAGCCATAAAGCTACTTCCATTGGAAATTATTCAACATATTTCTTTACTCAGGCGCACAATATTTTAAAAATCATGGAAGATTTAAGTGAATTGAATCTTATAATGTTTACAAAGCAACAAATGTCAGCTACTCTTCGACCACGGTACGTTTAGTGTTAACCCTTTACCGGACTTTAACGAGTCTGACTCGTGGTGGATATTTCTAATAACAAGCTGTTAGGTATGAATGCTGATCAGTTTCTCGAAGTCGACAATATTCCCCTGTCAACAATATTTACACATACGTCTAGATGTAAATACACGATAAATATAAAGTTTCTTTTTCTGCTAAGAAATTATTGCGATCGAAAAAGTTCCAAGCATTGCAATTGTGCAGATTACAATTAGAATACAAGATATCAAGGCAAGGGGTTAACCCTATCTACTCGAAGCCATTTGAACTCTAAATCTGAAATAGAATTTCTGGCTCATAGCATTTCTATTCTATGTAACAAAGTGCACTTTTATGCATACGAAATTGATTCTTGTGATTCGTACCAATAGTTTCATATAACAATTATTTAAATCTGAACTTTGATGGTATAAAAATTATATCAAATCTAAACTTTGTTGATATGATGGCAATTCTTAGAGTTATCCCTCGAGTACGAAGGGTTAACATTGATAATAGAAGAATAGAGGCAAACTGACTCAGTCTATAAAAATTAAAATGAATCCCAATTTGCGTACGTTACTAAACAATTCAACTAAAGTAATTTGAAACATTCTTAAAAATTCTCAGCTCAATAAATACAAAAATTCGATATTACTAACAGAAAAATTAGTCGTGGAGAAATAATTAAACTTATCAAATAATTTGAACTTAAAATTTAAAAAGCGTCTTTTGACTCTGCTTGTTAGAAATGGTGTTAACTACAATATTAAATATAAAATCTGTTTTCCAGCGCCTGGGCTGTTCTCGGAAAGCCGCAAAGCGAGAATGCGAAGGGCTACACCGAATCTGGTTTCCAAGGCCACCTGACCAAGGTCCAAATCTGGAGTCGAGCCCTGCACGTAACCAACGAGATCCAGAAACAAGTCCGAGACTGTCGCACCGAACCTGTCCTATACCAAGGTTTAGTGCTGACTTGGGCTGGCTACGACGAAACAGTTGGAGGTGTCGAGAGAGTGGTGCCCTCTCATTGCGGCCAGCGAGTATGCCCACCTGGCTACGGCGGCAGTAAATGCCAGCAACTGGAATCTGACAAGATCCCACCCAAGGTAGACCACTGTCCAGGCGATCTCTGGGTGATCGCGAAGAACGGATCGTCCATTGTCACCTGGGACGAGCCACGGTTTATCGATAACGTCGGAATAGCGAGGATTCAGGAGAAGAATGGACACAAGTCCGGCCAGACCCTGATGTGGGGAACTTATGACATCAGTTACGTTGCTTACGACCAGGCTGGCAACTCTGCTAGCTGCAACTTCAAGGTCTACGTGCTGTGTAAGTTCATCTATGACCTTTATTCATCTCTAAACCTCATCTTCGTAGTTCCATCAGTTGTTCAAGATTCTTGATTAACTCTTCAGCCGATTTCTGCCCGGAGCTGGCTGACCCGATCGGAGGTACCCAACAGTGCAAAGACTGGGGCTCGGGTGGACAGTTCAAAGTCTGCGAGATCTTCTGTAACACTGGACTCAGATTCTCTCAGGAGGTACCAAAGTTCTATACCTGTGGAGCCGAAGGCTTCTGGCGGCCCACCAATGATCCATCTCTCCCGCTGATCTATCCTGCTTGCACAAGTAAGACTACATCTTATTTTTAAACATTCCCAGATACCTGAATTTATCGACTCGAGTTCAACAATTTGTATTGAATGTTTCAGGCGCTACACCAGCTCAGCGCGTCTTCAGAATCAAGATGAACTTCCCGACGTCGGTTCTCTGCAACGAAGCTGGCCAAGGCGTGCTCAAGAAGAAAGTTAGGGACGCCGTCAACTCGTTGAACAGGGATTGGAACTTCTGTTCATACTCTTTCGAAGGCAAGTCACGTTTCCTCTTTGGTTCGATGTTGAAAGTCTTCGGCCTTCTAATCGTTGCGTACTTTGAATAGGAACTCGCGAGTGCAAGGACTTGAATATCGACGTGCAATGCGACCATCGTGCACGCACCACTCGCGAGACCAACGAAGAAGATGGCGGCACATACATCATTTCCGCTGTAGTTCCAGCAGAGTCGTAAGTGTCCAATGTTTCGGATTTCGTGTGCTTGTTCTTTAACCCTTTCGTTACGGATGCCAACTATCTCTAGTCTGTAGTCCCTAATTGTAATAATCGCGTCTGCGCGACGTGTTGTTTGTACGGGTGACGATTATAATCGGCATATAGTACTATATAAATATATATATAATATAATAGAATACAATACAATATTATATTATATAATTTAATATTGCATTTTTATTATTATTATATTATATAATATAACGTAATATAAGACTATAAATGACCCGTACCATGCCGTTGTTCCAGTGGAATGCAGTAACGAAAGGGTTAATGTTCTCAATCGCGCATTTCTCGCCACTTTCGACGGTGATTTGCCCTAGCATTAGCTGCAGACATGCTTCGATACGAGCAGGATTGTTTGAATTCAGTTACTGAGCATTATTGTTACTTGTGTTGCATCGTAGAACGAGACAGGCAAGGCAAGGCAGTGATACCTACGAGGTGGAGATCTCGTTCCCGGCGATAAAGTAAGGACAGCTCTCGATTTACGCCAAGTGCGAAATCCATCATTGTACATGTGTTCTCGTCATGCGGGGCTCGGTGTTAGCCGACATCACCTTTCATTTTTATAAATCCATACATGATCATCTACATACCATTACCTAGTAGATGCATGGGTGCACACGGAAAAAAAGCAGATTTGTTGCTCTGTCGAATTGACAGCTGATATATGAAATTTTGGACATTTTGTTTTCATTATCGTTTTAATGATTGACTGAGAAATTAGTATAGCTATCAGTCTTTGAAAAGAAGTTTGCTGGAACGATGCATACTATTGTTTGTTCATTGTGGAGTATAGTTTTTGACAGACATTTTTATTTCAGTTCTGATTCGGTGGATTAATTTTATACTTTGTAAATTTATTTAAAATTAAAACTTATTTAAACAATAAGGGAAACTTACGATTTTAGAAATCGGTTTCCAAGTTATAGTATATAATTAGTATTAAAAAACTGTCATAGCATGTTTCAGAATGCACCTTCGTTTTTGAGATATTTTGATTTAAAGTTTAAATACAACCATATAAATGACATACGAATTAATCATTTGAAAACTTTAAGTTTAAATCTTTCATATAAGAGTTTATTCATTTTTTAAATCAAGTAACTTTTGTATTTAACATTTTTCCCGAAAAAGTATTGTTTTTAAAATATTTTTATTTAAAATTTGACTGCAACCATATAAATAACATTTAGAAAATGATCATTTCAAAACTTTAAGTTTAAATATTTCAAGAATAATACATTTTCGGGAGAAATGTTTCATACAAAAGTTTAATCTTTTTTAAAATCGAGTAACTTTTGTACTTAACATTTGTCCTGAAAAAGTCTTGTTTTTGAGATATTTGGATCCAATGATTTCAAATGAGTATCTTATACATGTTAACCATACGGTTGCATAGAATATTTAAACCAAAATACCTAAAAATGAAGGTCCATTTTGAAAATTGTCATCATTCTAGATTCAAAACTGATTTCCATAACGTATATTCTCCTTGTAAGCTACCCTCAAGATTTCTCTCCTAATAAATTATTATTTTACACAAGCAATCTACTTAAACTGCAACCTTTATAAAATCAGACACTTTATTGCATTCAACGCCATACAAAGAATGATTAAAGTAGACTTACAATTCAGTTGTCATTCGACGTGGTAACAAGAACTTTCCTCCGTGTGAGTACCGGTAGGAAGAAATTGACTTACCAAGGTCAATTAAGATATCGCTTCATCAGTGGAAAGATGAAAGCAGCCTGGCTACGATTAATGTACGATTCTCTGACGACTGATACGTCGATTCTAACTGACTGGTATGCACGTTGTTACTAACTGTTCACACGTGACTGTGTAAATGGGACTCGATCGACTTAACCAGGTACCAACGAGACAATAGTCAAATAACAATGGAACGCGAACTGTATAACGCCTGACCAGAGAACCGAGTTTTTTGGTAGCCACTTGGAAATTCGCAATCGTTAAAAACATCATCGACAGTCGTCTACTATAATCTAACACCAAACAGCTCGGTTATCGATTGTAACATGATGTTAAACCAGGGACCAAACCCTGCACTAAACTATGAAATATATACATACATAGCATTAGACCTGTTATACATATGTTAGGATTCCAGGATATCTTGAACATTAAACGTTACCTAGGTGACATAATTAATAGGTGTCGATAGGGTCTTACTGAGGATCCCATGGAAAGGCTGCCTGGTTACCTTCGCCTAAAGATAACGGCTGTACATATTTGCGCATACTCTCCTTCATCTATCGCTGCAATAGGTGATCCAGTGATTACCAATCGATCAACGATCCTCTATTTTTTATAGCGATCCGATTTTGAACGCGAACTCCAACGAGAGAGCAACGGTCCAGACCTTGTTAGAAAGACTGATCCTGGAAGAAGACCAGTTCGATGTGCACGATATTCTGCCGAACACCGTTCCCGATCCGGCATCCTTGACACTGGAGTCTGATTACGACTGCCCTGTTGGACAAGTGGTTATGGCACCCGACTGTGGTAAGCATTAATCTACATAAGACAGGATGTTTACGCTAATACTAGTCAGTGTGCTTTTTGCAAATAGTTGGAAAAGAATTTAAGAGAACAAAGTTATACCGCATACTCACTGCGGTACACAGTGAGACAACTGCTCTAAACAAACTAATTATGAAGGAGTCCTATAAGTTCTTTCCGCGGTACGCTATGTATGATCTCAAGAGTATACTGGATGAAGATCCGTGATATAGTCTGCACTAGATAGTGAATGCCACTAACATTCCCAGGACAATTTTTCTAGGAATCGGTATAAAGTTTGGATTTCAAACCACTTCGCGGAAACCATCCTTATAACCGTGTCATTCCACACTCTATTCCGCTTTATTATTGTTGAGGAGTCGTCAGATGTATGACAGAATCCTCTGAATATTGCACTTGGTGCCTACTACTATACTCGAAGGACCACCTACTGTGTGTGGGACTAAAAAACTGTTCCTAATTGTAACACGTAACCTAACCGTTACGTATTCTGTCTATCTCTGTTCTCTGTACTGTAATGTCTGAATCTGTACTGTCTGCTCGATGTATCTATACTGTTCTATACTGTTTGACTGTTTGTTCTATTCTGTCTGAATTCTGAATCTACTCTCCTCAAGGTCTGTATCTTTCTGTGTTTGAATCTATTCTGCCTTGCAACCCCTCTTTGGGCCTTACGCGCCCCCCCCCCCCTTTCCAGAGTGAAGGGAAAACCTAGTCATCCCTTCCAATGTGCCCGAAGCACGTTGTCTGTGATGGGGATGACTAGGCGGGCCGCGTGCACTCGGGGGTGGACGGATGTTTTTGGCAATGTTTTGAAAGTTCAGCTGGCCAGGATCGCTGATGCCGATACCTGACGGCCGAGTCCCTTTTCCTTAGTCTTGGGACTTTATGACGGGGCTTCTTGGATCTGTGAGACTAAATGATGGCATTACCTTCATCATCCTGAAATATATTTATCTTATGTGCCACATGTTGGCTGCGGACCGGCCCACTAACGACTGTAATAATCCTAAACGCATTTAAAACGAATTGCTGAAAAAGTCACAGATGGCCAGCCATACCATAAAGTCATTTCTAAATCTCTCGCCCTAACAATTATACTTTCTTCTACTCCCTTACACTCTATTCTACTCTGTTCCATATTGTTCCACTCTATTCCACTCTGTCATAGCCTATTTTACATTATATTCTACTCCATTCCACTTTATATTCAGCTCTATTTCACTATATTCCACTCTATTCTACTCTACATTATACTCTACTCATTCCATGCAATTACACTATATTCTGAGCAATTTTATTCTGTTCCACTATATTCCACTCTATTACAATATCTTCTACTCTCTTACACTCCATTCCACTCTATTCAATCTCATTCTAATCTATTCCATTCTATTCCACTCTATTATACTCTATGCTACATTATATCGTACTCTATTATACTCCATTCTACGCTATTCGCCTCTATTCCACACTATTCCACATTATTTTACTCCTTTCTACGATGATCTACTCTATTACGCTCTATTCTATCCTAATTTACTCTATTCTACTCTGTTCCATTCTATTCAACTTTTTTTCTACCCAGCTTTACTATATTTTACGACATTGAAGAGTGTGCTCTAAGTGCTTTACATGTGATTTCCTTCTTCTGCAACACGAAAAAAGACCATCTCTAAAGAGGCTTGTCACTAGTGACGCAACTTGGATAGATGGAAGAAAGTAATAGAGCAGAACGGTTCACATATAACATATTAAATCAACCTTGAATAACAAATATCGTTTATGGATTTCGCATAAAAAGAGAATGAAGAAGCTTATGGGACACCTTAATACTTATGTATATTGAGGATGTAGTGGCATATTGTATGACAATATATCAATTTGTAATTGAAACAACAAATGGCCTGGAGATCGTGTTGTGCAAAGACGACTTGGCACGGAACATATTAATCACTTAGCTGCGACCAATCTATTTTCAAGCAAAATTTGTTATGCATTTAATCGATCACACTGGGTGTAGTCTTTTTGACAATTACTCTAGAATTAATCTAAAGCATGCGAAATTTATGGATACGTTATATAAGCATTTAATCTAAATCGTAGAAGTATTTTTGTTTTGATATGTAAAATTGCCATTTCCATGTGACGTGTATACACGTTGTCCGTAGCTAAGAGGTTAATAAACCATATTCCAAATTTCGATAGCGAGTCCAACACGACATTATAAAGCAGAGAATGAATCATTAACTATTCCAATCATCTTCTTAAATTTAAATTCCTGATCTGCAATTTCAGTGCCCTGTGCCGTGGGAACCTACTACGACGAGGAGTCGAAGCAATGTCTATCCTGTCCAATCGGCAGCTACCAAAGCGAGTCAGGCCAGCTGAAGTGCAGTTCCTGCCCCGTGATCGCTGGACGTCCTAGCGTGACGGTTGGTCCGGGAGCTCGAAGTGCGGCGGACTGCAAGGAGCGTTGTCCAGCCGGGAAATACTACGACGACGTGGCTGGTTTGTGCCGGAATTGCGGCCACGGCTTCTACCAGCCTAACGAGGGCAGCTTCTCGTGCTTGCTGTGCGGACTCGGGAAGACTACGAGGACAGCGGAAGCCGTATCCCGCGAGGAATGCAGAGACGAGTGCGGATCGGGCCAACAATTGGCGGTCGAAGGGAAATGCGAGCCTTGTCCGCGCGGCAGCTACCGCACGCAAGGTGTCCAAGCTGCTTGCCAGTCTTGCCCCTTGGGCAGAACGACGCCTAACATGGGCTCGGCGTCGATAGAAGAGTGCTCGCTGCCCGTCTGCGACCCGGGAACTTACCTCAATGGAACCCTCAACGAATGCATGCAGTGCAAGAAGGGCATGTACCAGTCCGAGCCGCAGCAGACCTTCTGCATACCTTGCCCACCCAATACCAGCACCAAGGGAGCTGCAGCTGTGAGTCTTTCCCGATTGGCTTCGTCCAGAGATTTTTCAACCATCGAATCGTGCTAATCCTTCTCTTCGTTCTTCCAGACCAGCAAAGCAGACTGCACGAACCCCTGTGAGACCAGCGACGCGGAGATGCACTGCGACGCGAACGCATACTGCTTGCTGATCCCAGAGACCAGCGACTTCAAGTGCGAGTGCAAGCCAGGGTACAACGGAACCGGCACGGAGTGCACAGACGTCTGCATGGGCTACTGCGATAACGAAGGAGCCTGTCTGAAAGACTCCCGTGGTCAGCCGTCCTGCAGATGCAGTGGCAGCTTCACCGGCAAACGCTGCACCGAGAAGTCCGAATTCTTCTACATCACCGGAGGCATCGCTGGCGGTGTCATTCTGATCATCTTCGTCGTACTCTTAGTTTGGATGATCTGCGTCAGGTTCGTGCAGCTTGTTTTGTGTTCTTCTTTTCGTCTTTTTTCCTAAACGTGATTTTGCATTTGCCGCGTTTCCTTTTGCAGAGCTTCTCGTAAGAAGGAGCCTAAGAAGATGCTGACTCCAGCTACCGATCAGAACGGATCCCAAGTGAACTTCTACTATGGCGCGCCTACACCGTACGCCGAGTCGATCGCCCCGTCCCATCATAGTACTTACGCTCATTATTACGACGATGAGGAGGACGGTTGGGAAATGCCTAACTTCTATAACGAGACTTATATGAAAGGTGAGCCGCTGGATATGGCCGTTTTCGTGAAATTGCGCGGAAAGAATGAAGCCTCTGTCACAAAGATCTATGAATAAATATTAACCTTCGTTCTGCTGGCCACTTTAATTATTCATATGATGTTAACTAATATCATTTTAGTTACTCGATTTAAGGAAATTGGAAAGAACAAATTGCTATTATACCAGTGACAATCGAAAGACTGATAGATATAGGAGAAAAATATGAGTTTTGCAAAATTAATGAATTGAGCTGAGAATCAAATTTTTAAGTTATAAGAATAATTAAAACAATTTTGTGAGAGATTATTATATAAATTACATTATTTAGTATAACAAGAAGTGTACATGATCTAAGTAAATTGGATCTTTTTCTTTTTATGAGGTAATGCGAACTAATCAGTTTTATTGTTCGGTAGGTTTAGCGTTAAAATGATAAGAAAATTGATTATCAAATAGTTAAAACAGTTACGTATCGTTCGCTTAAATTCTCTTCATATTCTTCGTTCTTACTTTCACTATAATATATAAATCGAAGCAAACAAATTAAACTGTAGCATCATCCAATCAGATCTTACATAAGCGTGTTATATTTATAAATAAGAATTAAATTATTCTAAAAGCTCCAAGATGATCTATATCGTAGAATCGTTAGAAAAGAATCTTATCGTTAGCATTTTCAATAGCGTTCTTTCCCTATACAGGTTGTCCCAAAAATCATAATCGGAAAATATGACTTTCCCGAAGTTATTTGAAGTAACATCTTCCTTTGCAAAAATGTTCTCCAAAGCGTTGTTAACGAGTTATTAACAAAAAATACTAACTAATGAGAAATTAGCTCTTTTAGCGTGAGGCAGCTGAACCAATGAGCGGAACTGGGTTTCGTCTGCTTGTTGAGTGGACTGCCTAGCGCCGGCCGATCTCGCCTCTCATTGGTCACTGTTTCTCGTTAGTTACTCGCAAACAAATCAATGAATTAAATTTTCGCTAAGAAAAAAGTTGCTTGAAATGACCTCAGGAACCTTTCATTTCCAAGTGACCTCTGGGACACTATATGTATAGACTGGGCTTCCTTTCTGTGCAATTAACCACTTGCGCTACTGATAAACTCGCAGTTGCAGTATGCTATAGTATAATATGCGATGAAGTGTCCGTTTGACATCTTTAACCCCTTTTAGTGCCGACTAAAAGAGTCACGTTTACCCAAACAAAATGTACAAAGCTCGTTTGATGTAGTTTGGTAAAATGTAGTTTCGAAAAGAAATGACAAGAATTTTGTAAAGCCTGATAACTACCAAATTCAAAAAGGGAGGAGAAATAAGAAATGAAATCATTGTTTATTAAAAATATTAAGAAAACAATATTTTTGAGTAGCCAACAACGACGTATCGTTCTTCGGTACTAAGAGGGTTAATCACCGCCTTAGCGTATTGTTAAGCCCTTACATAAAGAATTTTACACGGATATGAATAAATCCTCGCGACAATAGTAACATTTTGTTAACTAGCAATTTACTTGTCTGTGGCAAATTTCAAAACATTTTGGAACATCGACGTGGCGTACACGTTGTTGGCAACTTTTTAGCAAAAGCATCTCGACGTGCGTGACGCGTGTCTTTAAAGCGCAAGTGATTAAAATTAAAAATGCAATTTACAATGAAGTATTTAACGGTCCGTTTTCTTGTCTGTTTTCAGAGAGTCTGCACAATGGTAAAATGAACAGTCTCGCTCGTTCGAACGCCAGTATTTATGGCACGAAAGACGATCTGTACGACAGACTGAAGCGTCACGCGTACCCTGGCAAAAAAGGTGGGGACGTGACCTTGAGCGACTAGATGAATTTCGATCCGACTATAGCGTTCGATGGGTACAGAAGTGACACCAATAAACATTCTGTTTCAGACAAAAGCGACAGTGATAGCGAGGGTCAGTGACGGCGACGAGCGACGACGTTCTACCAGCGTAGAATATAAACAATTAAATTAAAAACAAGCTCCCTCCCCCCTATGTACCAACAACACGGGGCCCTCGTTGCTCCATCGTCGAGCTCTGATTTATTTATTATTCCCGATAGACGAACGTTGTTGCACCCGGTTTGCGCGGTTATCAGGGAGCCGGAACAATCGAAATGATTTTTTCGAACGCAACCAGTGAGCAAAGCGGGTTGTACCGACGGTTAACCAACCGAGTCCTGGAACGATGATCCATTGATCGTCGCTTCGGCACCCGTCGGTCGATTAATCGCCCGGTGAAATTCGGATCGGGGTCACGCGGTCACGCGTCGCGCATGGATACACACTCGAATACACACATACACAGAGAGAGATAAACACACGAACACACGTACATATACAGATGAAAAAAAGAAAGACTACGAGCGAGGTTGTAATTTTTTGTAATTTAATACCGTGTCTAGCCGTTAAGGACTTTATTATATTAATTAACTCCTACGATTAACGGTGCGAGCGAGAGAGGAACGTGTGTGCATGTATGTTAATACACCTATACATAAGCGGATTTATATTTTGTTACTATAGATGCTCGTATCGCACGCTGTAAAATAATATTCACGTAGGCAGGCGCGGACGCGCGGAGAAAACGCGGCGGCGACGAGGCGGCGGAGAGGAAGCGCAAGCGGAACGCGTTCGAATCGAGGCGATTCCGTTTTCCGAGAAAACCGCGGCGCCGTTTCCGCCAACGGCCAAGAGGTCCCGGGTCGAAGTTAATCGGCGAAACTGTCTATTTAACGCCTTTCACGTCGCATAGAGTCGGAGCCGACGCGGAGTGGCACGACCTCCAGCGGCCAATTAACTTCGACTCGAACGATAGTTAGAGAACTTCCGGGAAAAATCAAAAATCAACGACCATCCGAGAACACCGCGACACATGTACATTCGACCGAGCCTACAACGCTGTTTTTTTCACTTTTTACTGTAAAAACTTTAACAAACGGTTGTTTTCTTTTTTTTTATTAATAAAATGTATTTCGATAATACGTCGGCTAGCGCCGCGTGTCGCCTCTGTCGATCAGGTTTCTCAATTTTGGTATACTTGGGTCCAGTCTCATCGGGATCACTCGGTACATATTCTTCTCGAACTGGATGCCGGCTTTGTTTCCTGTGTCCATCGGTGAGTATTTCTTCGCCACGTCGATCTCCTGAAAGAATTTGCTCAAACGAACACTCGAGCCGGCATTTTTGGTTCGTAACTCGGTCTCCGGGTCCTCGGGTTCGTCCTCTTCTTCCGTTTCCGAGGCAGAGCTGTCTGCGAAGTCCGATTCCTCGGAACTCTCTTCATCTGTCGAAAGTATTTATTTATTTTATTATGTCATATATATATATGTATAGTGAATCGAACGATGCGACGAGCGCAATACCTTCTACGCGCCGTTTAGTCATCAGTTGCAGCAGTAACTGGAAAAATAATTCGAATATCTCGGCTGCTGTTCATCACGTATCGCAATCGTCCGCAATTGCGGTCATCGTGTCGTACCTCGATGCGAGCCTGCAAGTCCGTGGAATCTTTTTTCTGCATTGAGAGCTGTTGCGTTCGATTATACTCTGTCCCCGATTAATCGGACTGTCATTTTTAATCGGTCGTTCCATCTGTGTGTCCGAGGTTCCCTGCCATATTGCCGGCTGTTAGTAGAGTCGCAGTGTCGGCGACATTTTCTCGAGAGCTCCGTCCATTCGTTCGATTGCGATCGACTGCCGTGGCAAGCTTCATACTTCATGCGGAAAATCTCCATATATGGTTTGCCCCGAATAATTCTTCTCGCGGCATGCGCATTCAGTGCCGTCGTACGGTAAGTAAACACTCGATTGATTATTTGTCAACGATCAATTGCCAAGTCTTGATAGACGATTCCAGGTTCGCGGAATTCGATTTGCATCGTTGGAACAAGGTGATACAATAAAGCCGCTATTTCTTTTACAGATATACGTACAGTCGATAAAACTGAAAATCGTATAGCAATATATTTCATATGGTTTTATTTGTGGAATATTTTTTATAAACAATTATCCGTTGTAACTTAGTACGGAAATATTCTGATGGATGAATATTCATTTTATTACAACTTATTATTAGAAATCTTCGTGACGGGTCTGACTCGTTGAAGTTCGGCAAGGGGTTAATGATTGCAAAATAATATACAGTTTCCTATAAAAACGAATAAAAATAAATGTCTTCAATGACGTCTACGGAACAAAAGTCACGCTAAAAGTCGTCCATCTGTTTTTATTTGTAAAACTTAAACGTTAACTTAACACTTTACTGACCGTTATCTTATAAATCGGAATTTTACCACGGCAATCAATGATTTGTTATCTATTATTGAGTTAAAAGTTATAGATTGCACTACTATAAACTCCCATATTATTGTATAATTTTTTAATTATTTACCGAATAATAAATCTTGTTCTCCATAAACTTACTAGTCCACGCACAGTCAACTCAATTTTTCAACATTTATGGCAGAAGAAGATTTGTACTTTCTTTAAAATGAGAACCTATAGATATTAGTTCCTTTGGATGACTCCATAAAACGGTATAATTACATAAACCGAACATAAACCATATAAACCATACAAACCATAGAGACCGAAATTATTATATTTATTACTCCCTACAGAATATTAACCACAAAGCATATAATATCTTTTTCTACACATCAAGAAATACATTCCAGTTATTTATTCACTTCATATAAATTCTTTAGATGGCGAAGAGAAAATGTTAGGTTTTATCACTTTGCACTTTGAGAATGTTCATAAAAAAATGTCAACATGTATACGTAACTTTCAAGTACAAATTCCTGCAAATGTGATTGAAATGAAACTTTCATAGATATCCAACGATCTGATAACGAATTGTTTCCAACACGATTTTATCAGTATTCATTTTTCTATGAATTTTAATACATAAAACTTCACAAACGACTTCCCTGTCATAAATAATGAAAATATTTTTGATTTTTTAAATATTCACATGCATTTTTTACTTCATAATATCATAGCTGGCACCGAGATGAACTCAATGACCTTGATCCTTGTAATAACGCTAAAGTAATTTTCGACACATATTACCGCTTCTTGAATCACTGTGTTCTATCATTTTTTCATTCGATATGAAACTAACAAACAGAAATGAGTCTTTCTCATAATGAGGCTATTTGTCATACAACCCTAAATCCTATATAAAAAGTGAATAGGAAACGTACTAATACTTAATAGACTGCTCCGAAAACAAAACAGTGATTTTTATTAAAATAAGACTCTTACGTAAGGAAAACTGAATAACATGAATTAGTCTCAACTGAATTTATTTTCTAATAGTTTCGCATTGTTATCTTTATTTAAATTTGTTCTCCTCGACAATGATTCAGATCTAACTGTCGAACTTCCAATTGTCTTCTTATTTTAGGCGCGAAACTCTTCTATGCTATGCACGAACCTCGGAGAGCGCGCGCATGCGTGCATACCAACACACGCGCGCGACTTGCCTAATACAATAAGCCTGGTGTGATTACATGCAAAGTCTCGGTACACAACGAAGAATGGCACAAGGATCATCACCTTCGCCACTACTAATATGACAAACTTACTGTCGTGGAAATTGCTTTCGAAACGAGAATGAAGTGAAGTTAATGTATATATGTATTTAATGTTAAAATACCTTAACAGGATTTATCAAAATCGACCTTCGGTTTTGAAATATTTGAAGTAGATAATATACAGTGTGTTACATAAACTCTGTCCAGTTAAATATCTTGATTAATTAAAATGAGTATAACATAATACAATGTAGTACGATATAGTATAATAGAGTACAATATAATATATTATACAATATAGTTATAATTCGTTTATTTTCAACTCATGTTCCCTTGGCCTTACATAAAATATAATATAATGTAATACGATATAGTATAATACAGTAAAATACAGTATAATTGACTATAATATAGTACATTATAAGAAATTAGTTTATGAATCAAACCATGTTCCCCCGGGCTCACATAAAATGCCCGAGGTAATATATTATATTATACAATATACTGTAATATAGTATAATTTAATATGATATAGTTTAGTAGAACACAGTAAAATTTAGTATAACATAATATAATAAAATATGGTACAGTATAATATAATATAACATAATTTTATGCTTGACATTGCATATTCCGAAAGTAGAAGATGCATTTATCATAAAATTTACCGGTCCAGAAATATTTGACGTTTTTCACAAAACTATTCATGTTTGAAATGTCTGGCATTTGCAGCTAAGCAACGTGTAATCTTTCAATTGTCGCATACCTTATACGTCTTATTGTAGAAATATCTCAGAAACAGTAAGTTTCAGCCCAGATACGGAAATGCAGCAAATAAAATTGTTGTCCATTTAAAAGAACAAAGCTGACCTCTAGATTTTCTCCGTCTCCACTTGCAGGAATATCAATTATATTGTATTATGTACTTATAATTATTGTGTATTTATAAATGTATTTTAATGATAGTTAGATCGATAAAATAAAATTATGATAGATCAATTCATCTTAGCACGAACTACAACAATATTAAATAAAAAATACATACACCATGTAATTAAAAGAAAAATAAAGATGACCATGATTTTTACAATGGAACGCTCTTTCTACTATTTGTAACATTATAATCTATAGCTGATTAAGAGTTGATTAACTGTCGTCAGACTGTGGGAAACGCTTGACAAAACGTGACGATGAGTAATATTCAAATACAGATACAGACAGAGTACCCTAAATTGGTGGGGCACAATTTTTCGGACGAAACGCAATGCAGGATCATAGTTTCGCAATAAACTCCGTCGAGCGCGCCTTATATAATTCTCAAAAGGAATTACGCGAGGTTCACGTGCGATTAGAAAATAGTCGTCAAGGGCGCCTTATCGTGGCGGCAGCATCTCCGAAAAGTCAGCATCACCGTCTGACGCAAGAATTTCAGCGGCAGGAAAATCGTGCGTATTTCGAACGCGGTATACCAGCGCCGGCGCCATCTGCGGCGGCATTACGTTCGGAACCTATCGCAAAATCGATGGCGCGGCGGTGAGCAAGAAACTTACAACATTCCAGCAAAATTACGCGTCGCATGCTCTGCTAATCGCGCGACGGTCACGTAATCCGCTATTGTCCTACGTCCTTCCGTCGATATCAATTCGTCAATCCTATCGAGCGTGCGAATCTTCGGAGTTTTCGCGACGTCCGGGATTCGTGCTCGACGGGGGCCATCGTCGTCGGCGTGACCAGAATTTCTGAGAAACGCGAACAGGAGCAAAAAGAACAGAGTTTCCGGGACTCGGTCCGACGAGTAGAAAGTACGCGGAACAATGCAAAGAAAAGAGAAAAGGATTATCGACTGCGAACATTCGCCGGCCCGGCGCGGTGCTGCCCGGCGCGGTGCTGCCCGGCGCACAATGATTCGATCTTACTGCCGCTCGGAACAAAAATCGTATCTTCTAATTAATTTTCAATTTAAGTAGTTTGACCATTCTTTTGGTAATATATAAATATATATAATATATATAAATATATATCATGTATAGAAATATATATCACGTATATTATATAATATAATAATGTATAATATACATATAAAACTTCAGTCTTAAATCTTTTCTAAATAAAATAATCATTTATTAATATTTAGTATTAACATTTATTATAAAATGCGTACTAAATGATTTTTACTATTGGTTGGTATATACGATGACGCATAAAAATCTGTTATGTAATATAAATACATTACGTTCAAGTGTATAGTACATATTCCAAGATAATACATAAATTACATTAATATAGTACATGCATCATCTTAATATAATACATCCACAACTGACATATATTTATTATTTACGGCGAGCCTTAATAATCATGAAAGCAAACCGAATATGAATTTTCTTGTAGGTTAATATAAATTCCGTGTTCTTGATTTAATTACTCAACGTAGCAATATGTTTTCCCGTTACCACTTACCTAATAATTCATAATGAAATAATACTGTAATATAAAAATTAGTCAGTACACAATCTCCAATAAATTATAATACTAAATATTAACAAAAGTTGTATCTCTTCATCAAACAAACGAAACCATTTCGATTTCTCTTAACATAATTGTATATTATTTACGTACAAATCACTTCATCTTTGCATTTTATTTAAAAACTTAACCCTTAATCCTAAAATTACTTATACAAATATCGCCAAAGATTAAATTTAAAAAATTGTTGAAAGTGTAACTGCTATACGAGTCACGAGACTCAATTTTACAAGCGTAGAACGAATTTCATTATACCAAAATAGAAATACTACAAACTAGAAAAACGATTTCAGATTTGCAGCTGAAATAACTTCGAGTGCAAAGGGTTAACCCTCTTAATACCGGCCAACAGAGTCTGTATCTGAGCGAAATGTTTAAAACTCGTTGGACGAAGTTTGATAAAGTTTCGGAAAGAAAATGCAAGAATTTTAATAAATAAGAAATTCAAAAAGGGAGAAGAAGTAAGAAATGAAATTGTTGTCTGACAAAAATATTTAAAAAACTATATTGCCAACAACGATATATCGTGGTTCAGTACTAAGAGGGTTAAGGTACTTAAGTCGCAGATGAATTAGTTTCGGAGCGCCCATAAGATCGAATAACTGTGCGGCGTGCCGCGTCTGACGTGTCGAGTCGCCTCCGCGCCTCGACCGCGTTGCAGAGATTGGCGGTCGGTGTGCTCATCGGCCGTTGATTGGCCGACGGTGACGTGCTCGAAGAGTCGCTGTAGATGGGCGGCTCGGGCTGCGGCGGGTATGTCCCGTGACGCGGTTTAATCCGGCACCGTCGTCGTTCCAGCTCGCATTCCGCGCAGAAGATTCGCAGAGGCACGACACAAGTGCGGAACGGTTGGTTTCGTCAGTGACGCGAGCTCTCGTTTACCAAGTACCTAGACACCGTCGAGCGCATACGTGGATCGATCGGCCCCGTCGCAAAGAGAAGGCCCGCACCCCGAGTGGAACCGAAAACCACAGTGATTGTACCGAGGAGGGTGAGTACAGGTATTACCGTTTAGGCGTTTCGCAAGGCATTTCGCGCGGCAAACGGCATCGTCGTCGCGCAGCTCTCGATTATATAATTCCGGTTTAATTCCGTCGGTGCCGCTGGCAATGACTTGGAAATTACACTGCGCACGTAGCCCGCGGATCGATCGAACGTGGCCGAAGCGAATGCCGCACATATACTTCGCCCCGAGTAAATATAGCGTTCCAGAAACTTCGCTCTTTGTATATCGCGAACGGTGCGTCAGCCGTTCTCCGACCCGCGGTTCCTGCGCAAATTCGCCGATTGATCGTCCGTCGTCGTCGGAACGACGGCCCCGTCGCGACCGTCCCGTCGCCGATTCGGAGCGTTACATAACCGGGTTGATAGCGACGTTAGTTTCCGATAAGGCGCCAGTCGGACACCGGGCCGACAGATCGGCGGCCGTGGCCGGCGAAATGCGGGCCACAAACGTCGTACTACGTTCCTAGTCTCCGCCAGCTTTCTTCCGATTAACTCATCCAGCGACGCATGCCACGCCGCGAATCAGTCGTCGTTTAAATCTCGCGAATTCGAGGCGAGTTGTTTATCAGCACCGCGAGCCGATAAACTCGGACTTATCGCGGGCGATTGCGTTATCAGCTCGACGGCTCGTGGATCTCAACGAGAGAAAAAAAAACAGTCGTCACCGAAACTCGCGATACAGTCGGTGCGTGTTTGTGGACTCACGAACAATCGTTCTACAGGGTGTAACCGAAGTCACGGTTCTGTGCAAAGTTTCTCTTGTGTTCGCGAGAACGAGGCACCGGACCAGCGGCTACGTTTGTTTTCGTTTCGGCTCTCGCTCTTGGCAGTGGTACAGGTACAACGAACGTATATTCGACGTCGGGCTGCGGGAACGTGTGCGGCAGCGCGTGCAAATATTCTCTGTTGTTTCCGACGAGCTGCTCGTCTGTATGCGAAGAAGCTGCTAACCGGAACGCACGCCGTCAACACGCTTTTTTCGTAGCCAGTAGAGGCGTCTTCTGGAAGCATTTAGTGGAACGAGGTTGAGACCGCCGATGCGGTCGAACGAATCGAAAACGTTTATTCGACTAATCTTCTACTAATTCTTTGCAACGCCGTGGCGGACCGTCTGACAGCATGTGACTGCGAGTTTTATCAGGCCGATCTTGTCTATATCTTGTTTTTTTTCCAGCGAATGTGTCGTCTATTAATTAAATCCAGCCACGATCGCGATAAAGCCTCGCCGTTGTAGTAGTAACGTTACTAGTATCCGCAAGATGCGCACAATGTTATCAGTTCCGAGAAACATTAATCTTGCTATCATGATAAATTAACATCTTATTACTTTATATCGAGCTTGATAGGGTTGATACACGTTATCGGGGCCGTTTTATTACCCGCCTATCGAAACGTAAACAAAATCACAAAAAACTAACCGAACGATAAGGATTAGCTGTTATCGTCGCCGGCTGTAATCGTAACAACCGTTTGCTAATTGAACCGCGCTCGCGTGTTCGCGGACGGTAAGGCTGCCTGCTTGTGTATGTGAGATGTGTCTTTTCTTCTTATAGGTATCCAAAATCCCTCCTATTAACGAACGCCCAACGGCCAGCAACATTTCATTTGAGAAGGGAGGCGTGTATAACGTGTGTACCGTTTTTCGAGATCTAACCACGACCACGTTGTGTCGGTCGTCGCGAAAAAAAAAATGTTTTTAAGGGGAACTTTTATTTTTAGGTATCCAAGCCATGCAACCATCAGCTGCGGCTGTCATCTGTTTCTCGTGGCGTGAGATCGGAGCCACAGGCGGAAGAGTCATCAAAAATGGACACAATCCCATTATTAACTCCGACTATGGAGACAGAGTTATTAAAAGAGCCATGGACATTCCCACAGACCAAGATGAGTCCAATAAAAGAGGAGGGGAAAGTAACGTCCTCCATCTGGGAGGAAAACTTTCAGGATTTAAGCGGTTGGTGCATGGAGACGTTCCAGGGTCATTGCGATTTTCCTACAGGTGAATCCTCTGCGTTTAAACTATCAGGTGAGTACGCATGGTCCGTTCGATCGTCTACTGGTTTACCGAAACACGAATCCTTTCTATGATATTGTTTCGACAATGTTTGGTTCCAGGTACGAAATACGAGGGTAACAGTGCTTTGTCGTCAGAAGTGGGGATATTGAAAGATTTGATGAATGTAGCCGACGAGGAGAGATGGAACGTCAAAATGAGTAATAGTGCTGAGACTACCGAATATTTCACCAGCAATTCTCACAGCTTACAATCCACACAAAAAGCCACTAGCAAATCCGCGAAAGAGGATAGCACCGCCGAAACAGCAGCAACCGGCTGGTTGAAGCTGTCAATGGGAACGGCGTCCACCACGAGCACGAGCCCGTGGAGTAAACAGAACAATACTACGACCGTTAGTACACCATCATTCCAACCCAGATATCAAGTAGAAGAGATCGATCTGGATGATGCTTGTCCGACCTCGATCGACTCGGCCGAGAACCAACGGGACACCTGGGACGTTCTGAGAACCGTCGAGACCACTGGTTCGGACACATTCGACTTGTTAACATATCTCTGCGATGTGAGTCGATCAAACGTAATCGAGCTATCTCACGGCTTTCGGACACAGACCAGCTGCGAAATGGCCGGCGATGTTCCTAGAATCGTCGATGTTTGTTGTAGATAACAAATCTATAGTTCATGAGTTGGCCGAATTCACGCCAGAGAGCGGGTTGTTGCATCTGTCTGTGGCGAAAGCGTCTATTTTTGAACTGTTTTCGTCTAGAGTTGTCTACAGTGTGTCGATCTTGACGCGCCGAATGTTTCAGAAGGCGAACATGAAAAATGTTTATGAATATCATTAGAAGCATCGGGTTCGCGAACAAATTTTTGTTTTAAAAGTAGTAACACCTATTTCAAAAACAATAGTCAATAGCTAATAATGTCTCTGACAAGTATTGTATCTTCTGTATCTTTATATACTTTTATTCCAAATTTCCATTACAGAAAAATCAAATTAAATTTCTATTAAGACGTAAATGATATACGTGTTATGTAAATTATGTGTGAAATTTTCATTTCGATAATAAGTTAATGAAGGACTATATCTTTTTCTGTAGTGTGTTATAGCATATTGTAGGACACAATTTTAACATGCAAGTTGTGAAAAATTGTATATTCTTTGCCTAAGATTATTAGAACTACATTTTCATTTATTTGACACAACTTCGGTTTCGTAAAATTTTGGTATATTTTCAGGCCTTCTGAAATACTCTATCGAATCAAGTAGAAACACTGTAATTAAAGTCTATAAATTCTTATTCTATTCTGATCGAATTTAAGGGAGTATTCTAGTGTAAATTACGGTTTCATTTAACTTTCTTTGGGATCTCTTTTGCGAAGAAACTATAACACTTTTATGAACCACATTTACGAGGACTATTTATGTTTTAATATCATTCAAAAATTATTCTGGTTGAAAAGAGTCAAAATTGGTCGCGTTAACTAGAGAAAACTTTTCCAGCTAAGTTTCTAGTACGAACTATAAGAATAAGTATATTGAATATTTATCTAAATTTTGAAAGCAATTAGCTAAAAGTATATTTTGAGATATTATGAGTACAATTTTCAAAAACAGATTCGATAAAAATAAATATATAAGATTTCGTATACCAATGATCATTCTTATTATGAATATTATATTTTCGGTTAACTAATCTTCCGTCGCGTATTTTAACCAGTCTTAACTTCCTTAATTTTAAAAGTTCAGATACAAGTTTTTATAGGCGTACTTTTGAGCCTACAGTATTGATCATAAATATTTAAACAGTATAAGTTGCAAAAATTACAGGTATTTTGCTGGTATCTGATATATAATCGTTACATTCGTTTCATATTTCCATTATATCTTAAAATTAAGTATACATATAACAATTACAACGATTGTATTTTTACCAGTAATTAATAATTACTAATATAATAAATAATCAGCAATTAATGCTTATCTCGGCCTAAACGTTCTTCGTCAATGTGCCCGCCTTTGATTGACAATCATGCAAATTCTAGTCACGTGCACAACTAATGTTATTAATATACTATATTTCTGACTTATTTTTCATCACAGTAATCATAACAAACATATGATATTTGCCCAATAATTTATGAAAAGTAGTATGAATATCAAGGATAATCAAGATTGAAATCCGAGCAAAAGACGGACACATTACATAAAGGCATGTAGACAAACATTAAATTTTTAATTTAAGTTTTTAGTTTATTTAATTTCCAAATATAAGCGCAATATATTTCAATACCAATATCGATAGCTACCAATAAATCTGTAATTTTCCAAACTTATAAAACCGTCAAAATATTAACAAACACCACCGTGTATTCCTGAAAAATGCCAAACAAAACTCGAATTTTTAATAATCCGCACTAGAATACTACCTTAACGAGAAGCAATCGATTTAACCACTTGCTCTGCTAGCGAATTAATGGATGCGTCATACCGTCCCGCGTGACGCATCTTCCCAGCACAAGTGGTTAATAGTACTTTCAACGAAAACACAGAGTACCTAACTGGCTGGGTGCGTAATTTTGCAGGATGAGATGCGATCGCCGGAGGGTAGCGTGTCCAGGGATTCGTCGGTGGTATCGAAACCATGGTCGATCGCGGACTCGTCGCAGAGTATACCGCAGTCCTACGAGAAATCGGAGGCGGACAGTCGAACGAGACCGGTGGCCGCCGAAGAGAGCAGCAGAAGCCGGGCAGCATCAACCGCGACCTCGTCGTCTACGGAAACGCCAGTCGTCGTATCATCGCGGAAGTCGGAAAGACTGAGGTCATCGTTGGAGAAGACATACCACAAAGTAGAGAAGAGTTACAATAGGATAGCGAGGCGGGAGAAGGCGGTAAAGAGGCGGCGAACCGATTCGAACTCGGAGGATCGGACGATCCTGCATTATCGCGAGTCCAGGGAGAAGAACAACGAGGCGTCGCGGAAGTCACGGATGAACAAGAAAGCGAAGGAGTCCGAGATGGCAACGAAAGCGATCGATTTGGAGCGCGACAACAGGATATTGAAGATGAAAGTCGAGGAGCTCGAGAAACTGGTCACGTCGATGCGCAGTGCGTTGTTAAAATCTGCTATGAAGAAGGAATTCTGAACAGATAATTCCTTCCGGTTACTTTCGATCGAATATGTCTTCGATTTGTTTCGTTTATCAATCAGTCACGCTGGTCGTTGATCCGTGCAACGACTCCGTTGTACCGTGTCTATTGTCATTATTTTCTCTTCCTTTATCATGTGTTTTCTGCTTTCGCGATAAGAGAACAAGTGGAGACAGTGCGACGGTCTTCGTTATACGATTATCCGACGACCGACGTCGGGATCGTTTACTTAATCGTTTATGCTTGATTAATCGCCCGTATCATTTCATGTCCATTTTATTTTTATTTCCTTTAACTGCGCGTAGAAACGTCGTCCGCGAGGGAATGGAACTTATTTTTGTATCGCGCGCGTATCGTTCGCCAAAAAAACAAAACGTTCATGGTTCTTTTCAGTTACGACGAATTTGTATCGTTGTTTTTCTTTTTGAATCGCTACGCGAAGTCGCGTCGGAGTATTTTTATTTTTATTGTACGCTTGTATACTGGAGAACACTATGTTATGCTATACAATGGCAAACAAACAAAAAAAAATAAAAAGAGAGAGAAAGAGAGAGACGAAGATAACGAACTAATAACAATTGATAAACGGGTAATGTTAAAGTTATATAATTCAGAGGTCTATCGAAAGAGAACAAAGATTACATAATCATATATTGTTTGGCCTTGTATTGTACCTGATATAAGAAGATAAAAGAACTTTAGAGGTTGATACAAGATAAACTACGATTCGTTGAGAGAAATATTTTTTACTGGCGTGGTGGGCACAAAAGAAATGGCGCATGATGTACAATAATATTAAAATAAAGAATTTGCTTCGAAATTTACCTTACACTAGAGGAAATTATTTTTGTAGTGTACTTCGTGGTATCAGCCTAACCTTATAAACACTGAACGATATGTATTTATACATATACATATATATATATATCCATATATTACAAAAATATATATATATATACACTGTACTCTTCAAACAGACGCATTTATCTAAATTTAATGATTCTCGTCCAAGCACTTTTGTTTTTAAAACTATTTTCAGTTCTGGCACAATCTCCGGATATACATGTCGATCGAACATTAATACACTACATAGCAGTTATAGGTTCAGAGAATGATACAGTCAACAATCTTGTCGGTTCAGTTTATCTTTCCAACAGAGGAAAATATCAATAAATAATGGACAAAGTTAAACTTCTATCATCCTCATCGCGATCATAGTGAGAACGAATCACAGTGTTGCTTTCGCTTCTGAATTGCAGACTTCAAGCTGCTGGTAAGTTCCTTGATAATTATTTGGTCGGCGATTAAATTTATAATTTTTGTCTTGTAAAGAATTACGAAATAAATAGCAAAGTGATTAAGCTATTCGAAAGATCTCTTTCAGCTATACGAAACTGTTATATTCGCTTTTTCGACTAATTAATTTAGCTATTATTCTATTTATCTTCTTATCTTTAATAATTATTCGAACAAATAACAGATATAGAAGATGCTGACATTTGCCTCGTGGATATTCCATTTATAAGTATAAAAAATAATGGAAAATTAAATTATTCGAAAAAGAGAATATAACAGTTTTCTATAGGAGAATAAAACAGTTATTGTAACAGTTTTTCTATCTTTTCTTTTGAAAAGCTTGCTGATTATTACACAATTGTTATAGAACAACAACTCTCCGAATTTATTCGTCGAACCAATCGCCAACCATCGATAAAATGGTAGTCCGTATCCCGTGTAAAAGTTGGATATTAACTATTTAGCGCGATGCGTACAAAAAAAAGATATCACGTTTTATTTCATTACGTACTTATATTTTTATACTTTATTTGCTTATTGCACGGAACTCGTGCAAGGTATGCCTTTTGCGTGTATTAAATATTGATAGTCCATCGAACATGTATCGCAGATTCTATCGATGTAATCAAATGATTAATAAATGTAATTGTATCCTTTAGAAATCAAGATTTGATATAATTAGACTGCGGAATTTATGTGTTCGGATAACTGGATAAGTAATATTTAAAACAATATAATGATCAAGAGAATATATTATTTTCATCCAGACGATTCAACAATGAAGTTCATATCGGCTTGTCAGAAATTGATACGGACAATTTTTATTTTGCATAAACGTCCGCAGTCTAGATATAATTATTTGTAAACCTTTTAGTATAGTTTGTTCAAGCGACTATAGCGAATGATTTATTTGAAAACACAGCCGAAGGAATTTTGAATTTTCAAGCATTCCCGCCATTGAGAAGCGGTAACTGTGAAATTTACGGTGTTCCTTATATTTAGAGTGTAGAATGACGAAGATGTGAATAATATGTATACGGAAATCAATGCCGACAAATCAATTAAATTTTTAAAATTTAGATTTAGTAACCTATTCTTTCAGTCCTGTCTCTGGTGTTCAAATTCTCGCGCCATTTTTCTCTCTAGCCCTCTATTACGTTCGTGCTCCATTTCTAACCACCTCTCACAAAAATAATAAGTCTGTAAGGAATAAGCAATATTATAATAATGAAATATGATATATTGTAATAATATATTACATCATTCTTAATACATTATATTATTATTAATATGTTATATTACAATAATAACAAGTAAAATTATACGACAATCAAAAAGAATAATAGCACTCACAATTAATAAGGACTCCGAAGACAGAAAACTCCAAGCCATTCAAGGTTGATCAGTCATCACAATCCATCAGTCATCATTCATATAAAATCATACAGCCAGTCATCACCAAATTTACAAGCCACCAGGTATTCCTAATTTCGTAAACATCACAAAAAATCCCAATTAAAATTCCATTCAGAAATGAACGCCGGTAAACCCTCGGCATCTCTCAACTAGTCCATCACATTAAACCGAGTTCCAATCACTCCTCCATACAGCAACAATCCCCAAACAATTATACAAACAACCACGTTTATGCACACAGTCCACAATCTCTTCGAACCGAAAGAGGAAACGCGATAAAGCAGATCTAAACCCTTGATTTCAAATTAGAAGCAGCCATGTTAAGCCAACAATTGCTCGGTGCGCGCGCAACAGGTTCTCGGCGCAGGCGCGTTACCGGTTGTCTAGTAACAGGTGGTCCCGTCTGATTGGTCGAGAAATGGGAGTAGAATAGGTCCGCTTGGGCAGCACGTGCCGGCGGCTGTGCATTTACGCGGAGGACGTGAACGCGCGCGTATCGTACGCCACGGTTTGCACCCGGGAACACGACTTTACCGATCGAAGGTCACCAGAAAAGCTTGACGGAGGAGGAGAGCTCAGGACTTGGACGGAAAGCTTGGTTTCTTCCCTATTAGTGGCCCGATACGTTCGTAGGTGCACGGGTGTTGGCTATCGATCCCGCTGTCCCGATTTCCTGCATGTTCATTGGCGCCTCGGTTGCTAACAGTGCGTCGTATGGTACAGTGCGGGCTCCGTTCGATCAGTGCTGTTGTGGCCCTACTGTTACGATATTTGTGCAACTTTATTGCTCGACCGGCTCGTTCGTGGTGATTGTTCGGAGTCGTCAGTCGGAGGGGAACTCGGCGCCGTGATCTATTATCGCTGGTGAGTATCCGGACGCGTTTCTGAGTGGTTTATTTTTTTTTTATTACTGTTCGCGGTGTTTTGCGGGCTGCGGCACGTAGCAGCGCACCGCGATCAAGTACACGTGCACGCGCGTGCATCTAACAAGTCGGTCACATTGAGCCGGTACGCCGTACCATCTGGCGCGTATCCGTTGGATCCGATCGATTTATTATCGTCAATTGAACCGATCCGCCCCGTCGTGGGACGAGAAAGAAACCGTGTTGATACCGGCCAAAGCTTTTTCCGAGAATTTGATTATGCGCAACGCCATACGCCTGGCGCGACCACTTGTCGCGTCTCCTGCCGCGCTCGTCTGCTAGCGTCTGTTTAGGGGGTGAATGTTGTGCTCGTCGATTCTAGTCCATTCTCGTCGATTCTAGTTGATCTTTTAGTTGATTTTAGTCTACTTTACTCTTCTAATAATATCGGATTTTTATATTTATTCAGCTAAGAATTTTTAAGAATATTTCAAGTTGCTTTAGTTGAATTATTCAGTAACACAAATTGGGATCAATTCTAATTTTTATAGAATGAATCAGCCTGCTTTTACTCTTCTATTATCAATATTAACCCTTCGTACTCGAATAACGATTATGAGGCAGCTGTATGCATAAAAGTGCACTTTGTTACATAGAATGGAAATACTATGAGCCAGAAATTTTATTTCAGATTTACAGTTAAAATGGCATCGAACGCAAAGGGTCGATTCCTTGCCTTGATATCTTGTATTCTAATTGTAATCTGCACAATTGCAATGCTCGAACTTTTCCGACCGCAATAATTTCTTGGCAGAAAAAGAAACTTTATTTTTATCGTGTATTTACATCTAGTCGTACGTTTAAATATTGCTGAAAAGAGACTAGAACTTGATCCCGACTTCGAGGAACTGATCAACATTCATACCTAACAGCTTGTTACTAGAAATATCCACCACGAGTCGGACTTGTTAAAGTCCAGTAAAGGGTTAACACTAAGTGTACCGTGGTCGAAGAGTAGCTGACATTTGTTGCTTTATAAACATTATAAGATTCAATTCATTTAAATCTTCCACGATCTTTAAAATATTGTGCGCCTGAGTAAAAAAAATGTGTTCAATAATTTCCAATGGAAGCAGCTTTATGATTACAATAATTATGAAATAAATATTGTGAACCCGGTCATTTAACCGGCGGTGGTACGCTTAGTGTTAACACTATTTCTACGAAGCGGTGTTAAAAGGTACTTTTCAGATTTCAACTTCAAAAAATTGTGCTTTAAGCTTAATTATTCCTTCGCAACTAATTTGTTGACGTTTCGAACAATAGTTGTTCAATTAATTCAATGATATTACTCTCCTCCTGCTTATTATGGATCTAAAAATGTGTACATATATGGTATACCTATTACTACCATGAGATTCTAGAAAATTTAAATAATGCTTTCCGTTTTCCAAATTTGATAGTGTGTTCAATAAACGTGATTATTGTTTTTATATATATAGTATAAAAATTACTGCATAGCATAGATTTGTAAAAACTGTGGTATTAAGCAAAGAAAGAATTTCATAACTATATTATGATCACTGTTATGTTAATAATATAACTGCATTCGGTTATCTTCACAATAAACATTTACATTGTTAATAAACAGTTACGTTCATACATATTTATATAGATAGATGAATGAAGCTAGAATTTAAAACATGATTAAACAATTTCTAATAAATACACATTATTGTATCAATAAATATATTTTTCAAATTATTTTTATATTTAATTGACAATTTGAAATCTCGACAGTTTTCACAATTATCATTTAAACGCAAAGATGTCAAAAGACACCTTCTGGTCGAAATAGGTATGTACAAAATCGCGGTAAAAATAAATGTTAGCTAGTAATATCAATAGTATATACGATAGTTTTAAATCTTTCTTTTCAAATAGGAAGTTATTAATGATAAGAAAGTTTAAATTATTATCGCTGTCGGTTCTCGCTTACAATTAGTGTAAATAGGAATTAGATCCGCGTAATAGCGGTTTCGCAACAGACATTGCATGTTCAACCCCCATATGCACTTTCAGTGAAAATTCATCCATCGCAGTCCCATTTAGTTCAAATATAATTCCACGGATGTCACAGAATTGTTGGATCAAAGCATAAAAGAGAAACCACCAATGAATGTCTAAAACAATCATTGTTTTCCTCCGTAAATAATAGTATTTAAACCGTTCACTACACAACGTTATAAAAAAAAAAGACAAATAAATAAATTCCATCGGTTTTTACAATCTATAAGTCACTTGGCTTATCAATCAAAGTATCAATATAATTTCTGATTTTTCAATAAATATTCAGGTTTTTGTATAAAAGCTTAATGAAAGACACGAATTGTTTATAATTACAATCAGATGCATTCAGTTCCGCAAAAATAAACAAACAAGTATACCACGCATTGAACATATTCTACATCGGAAAAAATTGTTGAACTCTAGGCTTAGAATATCTCCAACTGCATAGAGTTAATTACTATTCCAAAGACCCAATTATAATAGCAAAGAGCTAATCACTGTAGCAAACAGTTAATCACTGCAAGCAAATTGTTAAATTTTATAGCTTCGCCGTACCGATCCAAAAGCATAAGTGGCACGAACCGCAGCAAACAGTCTTCGAATATCGTTACCGTGCTTCTCTAATTACGTCTATAGAAATGTTAATCGGGATTCGACCGATTGAACAGGTTTACGATTTCTTCTCGGGCGAATGGCAGTCGCGTTACAGTCACCGGAGTGTTGTGAAAGTTCGATGGTATTATTGTAGCCGGGATGGGAATGCTTTCTGCGTTGAGTCACGGTGTAGAGCGTAGGCTTTTAACGCGAATGTGAAACCGGTGCTGACGATGATACCGGCCGCGTTATGCGGTACCCGAATGCGGGTAGGGAAACGTGCTGCATATGTGCTTCGTATTTAAGGGCGGTTCACGCGACCGGAATCAGGCCAGATAAAACGCTCGCCGATAGCGGCCGACGCTCGAATTATCTTCGCCGACACGTTTTCCAGAAGTTTCTTTTTTTTCCACGGAACGCTATTCGATGCCTAGGTGTTCTGTGAATGCCTGGCAAATATTGGAACAACCTCGGCAAATAGGCACGATTGACTTTGGTGAAATTTCTTTTTCGGTTCGATAGGATCGCTATCAGCGTTCGTTATGGTCGATACTCGTTTGCATGAATTAATTTCTAAAAAAATTATATACATATATCACGGATGGATTTTATGGAGGGTGTAGTATATTTTTATGTGAACAATAAATGCATAAATGTTGCATTTATGGTACGCTGTTACTGACATGCGTGCACCATAAATGTGTAGTTATCTTTTTGTGAAATATGAACATAATTGTTGGGACATTGCTACATATACTACGTATTTCTGTTTTGAATAACATATCAGTTTTAATAATATAGGAATTTTTAATAACGTATTATTTTTGGACGACATATCAATTTTTAGTAACATAGGAGTTTTTAATGGCATATCAATTTTTAATAACATAGGAGTTTTTAATAACATATTAATTTTTAATAATATGATTTTTTAATTACATATCAATGTTGAATTGCATATCAATTGTGAATAGCTACCAATTTTTAATAGCGTATGATATTTGGATAACATATGCATTTTGAATTACATATAAATTTTTAATAAATATCAGTATACAAATAAAAATAATAAAACTCAAAATTATAGTCGTCAAAAAACATGTGAGATTAAAAACTGAATGTAGTTTACAGTTAGTTCTTGCAATGGAATCATCAAATTAGTCGATTTCATTTAATTTCTAGGAAGGATTGTACAGAATAATTAATAAAGAGCTATGTGTAAGAGTTAAACTATGCGAAGATGTTAATAGGATTTGGGCCTAAAAAATTATTAAATATTTTTGGAATAAAATTAAATTGTAACATTATATTATAATTAAATGGAATAAAATTTGAAAGAAAATTACATATTTCTAGAATATTAATGGAGCAAAATTAAATTTGAATATTACATTATAATTAGATAGAACCAAACAATTTTCCCATAAAATTATACTTTTTTGAAATATTAATGTTACATTGTCAATAATAACATTAAACAAATAATACATTGTCAACTTGCGTTGTTAAGATTGATTCGTTAATCCACCATTACAATAATGAACTCGAGTAAAAGATTGATCAAGAAATCACGAATTTCTTGGCGCTCGGACAACCGCTACTAAATAATGTATTAAAATTTAGCACGTCCCGTGGAATCTTGTTTTCGCAAAGTAACTGTACTTATACAGGGTGTCTCTTGGTAACAAGTTACCTAGTAACAAAATTTGCAGCTCCTTTCACAAACTAGTTTTCACACCTTCCGCTTAGAAACGTTGATTTTACAAGCAAAACAAATAGTACACGAAATATCTAGAATTTCATTAAATTTCATTCGCGAAGATAGCTATAATCAAAATATAATCGTTCAGAGACTGATAACAAATTCATTAGAAAATACTTCAACGTTCAGAAAAGACACATAAGTTTTGGTTTCCTGAGAAATTCGTTCCATGGATAACGTTTGCGAGGGTGCGCGGGGCGAAGGAAGTTCAGCCAATTTTCTGTTCAATATTTGCACGCTCGGTTTGCGCAATTCTGTCGATTTATCAGCAGCTGCGGCTATCAAAACCGTCTGTTTCCCGTTGCTGAGAAGCACATGCGCCAAAATGTCGCTCGGCTCGAACGGTCCTCGACCGGATTGTTCATCGCCTGTCGCTTTCATGCAAATTAATGGCTCGTCCGACCTTTCGCTCGGCTGAAGATTCCGTCTCGGTCGGTGTCGGTATCGATCGGAACCGGTATCTCAAGAAAAATCGACGCGAGGAATCCAAATCTACAGAAAATGTTGTAATATCGTAATTCTTCAGCGAACATTCGGATTATTCAAGCCGAAGAGACAGCGTCCACGTGATCGCGTTGACAAATATATATTTGAAATTGTCTTCTAAATGCTTTGTAGAAAGTTGATTGGAATTTAGGGTAGATTATTGAATGAATTGAATGTTACTTTCCGATAATTATTTCTTCTCTGTGACAATTATAATTTAATGATGAATGTCAAAGTATACTCCTCAATTAGTCCGTAACAAGCAGCTGCGAGCGTGCCTTGACATTTGTGTTTACATTTCATATATGTACATTATTAAAAACAAACAGATGTCAAATGTTCCAACTATATTCATTAATTAAGAGAAATATAAGAAAAAATTTATTTTTCAACACGTGTATTTGAAATTTTCTATTTATTTTCTCTCGTAAATTTTAATCGCGTGAGAAATTGAATTTCAAACGTATAATATATATTCGCAATACGTGCACATTCTTATGGATTACAAGTGGTAAAATAAGTTAAAATAAAATGCAGTAACTTATATAATGAATTTAAAAAAATGTTGTAAAATTATACGAGTAAATGAATCTATAAATATTTATAAGTATTATATTTATTGAAATATTGTAAATATTACATCGCTTAAAACACTATAAATATGTATTGTTTCAAACGTATTTACAATTTGCAACTCTCAATGCTTGATAATTTTACCCAGATTCTAAAAATTCATTCAACTATAGTTCCTTTTCCAACTGACGACTAAATTATTGTCCACGTAATTGACAACATTGTCCACAGTATAGTTGCAATTTCCTACCCTGAATGCTTCATAATTTCACCGGGACGGTAAAAATATTCGAGGTAGTGAGGCCTCCCTGTATTTCAACGCGAACACATCGATTCCCTGCAATTGGCTCTAATAATATTTATCGATCTCACTGGCAGTTGTCACGATTCACGGATGAAATGGCAACCTCGGCCACAATCAACCGGTGAAAGTATTTCGCAAACAGCCGCCCGAAAGTCGTCGTTAGTCTCTACACGCCGCAGATATATTGTACAGTTCGCGCGATCGCGATAAAACAAGGGGGGCTGGTATTTTTTCAACTAATCTGACCAAGGTGGAAGGTAAACACGCTGCGATTGCGCGAACGCAACAGCTCGCGAACAAATGCAGCGGGCTTTTTAACGAACCTGATTACTTTCTCGTAGGCATGGCGATCGTTTCGCTAATGACTCGATCGCTTAACAACTGTGTTAAACGTGGAAAGCATTAACCATTAACAAAATCGCGGATCATTTTTGCAACTTTATTATCGAATATTCATGGTAATACTTACGAGCTTTTTTGTTCAGCAATTTTTCAAAGTTTATTTTGGAGAATATTCCTTGCGCGCCATTTCGTTGTTTGTAACGGAATGACAATTTATATTTGTTTGTTTCGTTTGTTTTATTGTCGAAAATTTAATAATTGAGCAAACGACTTAAATATTTTGGGACCAATTTGTCCCAGTTGCGATAGTATTCTTGTATGAGCATTATTAAACGTGAGAAATGCGGCGACCGGCAAGATGGCGGTGCGGTATAATTGGATCATTTATTTGGAAAGTGGTGCAAGTTCGTTTTATGTTACTTTTTTGGAAAATTACAAGTTAGTGAATTAGTTTATTTAGAAATATAAGTTAATTGTGTCTGGCCTGGCAATGTTTTTATTAATTTATCAATGTGTTTTCTTTGAAATCTCTCTGAAATTTTTTTTAGAGAATTTAACTAAAATAATGTATATTTATAGGCTGTTTATGGATTTATATTACATTCATAATTAGCCAGTTGCGAAAATCATTTAATTTCAATTCTATGGTGTTTATAAGAAATTCGTTTTTCGTAATGCCCGCAAGCTATGTGTATTGAAATTTAACGAAGTACATATTGGAATTTTCAACACGTTTGCGGACAATCAATATTTTTACAAAACAGATAGATTTATTTTTAAACTAATTCAGACATGGAAATTTATTTGGTCATGTTTTGTCCGAGCACTCGAAATATCACATTTTAATATTTATATTTTTTTATACACAAATAAAATATTGTAACGTGCATATAAAGTTTATGTCACAATTGCAATGAACGTTATAGCATTCAGAATCGCGAGTGTGTTAGATATGAAATATGTACTAATTATAAATAAATAGTTTACACTAAAGTAACCACAAATTATAAATTATGCAATATCTCATCCTTTTTTAAAAAAAGAGAGATGGACTTACACCACTTTCAAAATAAACGATCCAAATATATCTTACGTGCTTTTCTATTGTTCCTAACAGAACGACAATTCATTTTACTTTATTATTTTATTACCGAAAATTCAATAATTAAGCGAACAATTTGAATGTTTTGTCTCTAAACTGACTGGGCAAACGCCTTTCGAAAGTTCATGATGGCGGCGCGATGCAATTGGAACGTACCATATATCGGGAAAACGCTGATATTGTGTTCAACAGATTACGTTCGAAAAAATCTGGTACTTTCAGTTGATTTCTGACCTTCGGGCCGTGTTTACATTTAATCGCGCGGATTTCCGGGGATATCGGATCGATGGTAATTAACCCTTTGCACTCGAAACTATTTCAACCGCAAATCTAAAATCATTTTTCTGACTTCTACTATTTCTATTTCATAGAAGAAAATTCATTCCATGCGTATGAAATTGAGTCTCGTGACTCGTATAACAATTTTTTAAATCTAATCTGCGGCGATATCTACAAAAATAATTTTGCAACGTGATACAACAATCTAACAATTCTAATGGCGCCGCAGAGTCACCACTGGAGTGCAAGGAGTTAACACTTTATCGACGGGTCTTTCGGCCGTATATGTTTTATATTTTAATAACGTTAATATGAACAATATTTATTTTAATTTTATAAATTTATTTATACATCATATATTTTAATATAGCACTATACAAGTTTATAATTAGTATAATAAATTTAGATAAATTTACTTTAAAGTTCACGAATTGTATCACAAACTTTTATATACATTTATTTCATGTTTATTACACTATTTTGTATATATTTTGTAATTAGGTAATTTTGTTAGAGGAAACAATGAAATTCTATTTAATTTCGTCTGTTGAGAAGCGGCGAGAAACGAGCGAGGTTCGCGGAAAGAATAAATTAGCAGAGAATTATTTTGCGTTTCAAACTCGTTTTGGAAATGATTGCATTGTCTGGAACCAGTTTATCTAAAAGTACTGTGAAGAATAAAGCGGTACAAACATTAATGAAATTAACGATCACTGGTCTATTATTCTTTGTGCAACAGGATTGTTAAGGGTGGTATACATTTTTATTTATTTCCTGCGTTCCACAACTGGTGCGGAACCACTTGCTGATCTCGCATAAAGATTCACAGCCTGTAAGGCTGATGCATCTAAGATCATATTCATTTTTGTAGAGAGGCAAAGGAAAACTACTTTGTAAATCAAATTACTGTTTATAACCGGTTTTAATAAGATCATCTAACTGAGGAACAACAGATGATTTAGACTAGCTTGACGCATGAAGGAATTGCATAATTTTCAAGTAGATTACAGAAAAATGATTTCGCGCATAAATTATACAGCAACGATGGGCAAATTCTTTGAGTTATAGTTTTGTATAAATTATTGTTACATGGTGTTATATGTATACTTGGCGTTATACTTTTCGCTATTACTATTTCCATATTACTTTATTTATTATTTTATTAATTTCTATTAACGAATTTTTATTATATTTCACTTGAAACTTCGTAAATTTTGAAATAATCATTTTGTCTTTCCTTTATTTGAATTATATTTTCTAATACAAGGTTTTATTTTGTTTTGTCTTCGTTATTCTTGGCGACATGAAGAAATGTGTAAAAGGAATTGTTTTTTCCTCTCAAGGTTTTGTTATTTATAAATATTGAAGATCATCGTTATTTTTTACAAACTAAAGAATATTTCTTTTATAATACTGTACTGTGCTGTACATTGAGACAAATTAAACAATTTTTAACACTATGACCTTCGAATAACCTTTAAAAAATACGAACTAATGTGCAAAAAATAGCAATGATTTTGAATACTTGAAAAGGGAATTACTTTGACCAACAAAAGCATGAATTTGAACTCAACAAAGCAGTTCCGACACACTATCTTATAACAACAAAAATAACGCAAGCGTTTTAATCTACAGTATGTAATTATTTCGAATCCAAATAACAAATAAAGAAAATAATTACTACATCTTAAATATCAAACGAAGTAAAGAATTATTCTTATACCAAAATAACAAATGAAACGGACACCCTGTATAAGCACTTAAAACTAACAACCATATTAGTTTCATTAAATTTGAATTTGTGTATTTAATACTATGTAACCATAGCGTGTCTCTTTATAATTTATAAAAAAAAAGTCAGAATGCGGCTCTAATTGAAAAATTATTTATTACGTACGATCAGTATTCGAAACTATAGCGTTCGCAGAACGATTTCCCCGCGAAAGCAATGTCAAATTATCAAACCGATTCACGCAGAAATGAATAGTTCAATTTTCTAAAGAAACGAGCATGTTCAACGTGATAAATATTGGTAGAAGTATATTATAAATAATTTTCACGTTTGGTCGACTGCGGAGGCAACGAGTGTGTACGTCGGAGCCACCCGTTACGTGACCGATAGCGTACTTAACCCATAGAGACAGGTCCATTGATCTCGTTAGAGTGCCCGGCGGCCTGCAATGCAGTCGTGCATCGTGTTGCAATGTGGAACAACACAAGGTATTAAATGCCAAACCGTGCCCGGTCATAACGCGACGCAATTTACATTCGTCTATTTGTCGGGCGTTTGTACACCGGAATTGGTGTCTGCCGTCGTACATCCGTTGCACGTATATTCGTAGCAGGCCTCTGGCCACGTTTTATTCGAAACTATAAACAATTCTTTGGAATAGTCCGATTATTTGAAATATTTTTCACTTTAACGATAAATATTTTCACATCGCAGGTATAATATTTTTACTTTGCTGGTCAATATTTTTATTTTGCTGGTCAATATTTTTACTTTGCTGGTACAATGTTTGTACTTTGCCGGTCAATATTTTTACATTGCTGGTATAATATTTTTATTTTGCTGGTCAATATTTTTACTTTGCTGGTACAATATTTGTACTTTGCTGGTCAATATTTTTACTTTGCTGGTATAATATTTTTACTTCGCAGATATAATATTAATACATCGTAAGTACAACATTAATACTTCGCAAGTACAATATCTTTACTTCGCAAATATAATATATTTTTTTTGTTAATAAATAATAGAGTATATCGGGACGAATATAAAAATAATTTAACATCATTTACAAAATATACGATAACCATATTTTCACAATCAAATCAATATCAGTATAACAACGGAAAAACCATTGTGCTTCTCTTATCTATTGCTATATCAGATATTTGTATATCAGCATTTTTCATTGCATAAAGCGCAAGCCTAATTTCCAACATTTTTACTTGGCAGATAACGTACGCAATTATTTTAATTTTAGTAATATATACCTATTATTTAAGTAGCTTAAGTTGAAAGTATAATATTGAAAATATTAAGATAATTGATAATTTTTAAATATATTTATAGATAGAATAAGTTATATTTATTTTATATTGAAAATATCATGTTTTAAATAAACTATATAAATGAAGAAATATTAATGATACAATCATTGAGTGGGAATTAGAAGTTCTTGATAAATATTTCTTTAATTTGAATATTTAAACAAAGAAATTATTAAAAATAATTTACCTCTATTTTGGTTTCAATTAAAAAATAACTTCACGTTGTTTTTTATAAGAGTGGATTATGTCCAAATAGATGTTCATTTCAATTATTCGGTCTAATACAAAAAATAAATAATTAAACATGAGAATTATTGGATTGATTGTCATTTAAATTAATAGAAATTAATGAGAATGCTTGAATTAATTGTTTGCAATTAGCAGAAAGTTATTGAATTAAACTAATTGTAGCTAACTGGAGTTAATTATGGTTAGATAAACTGTAATTATGCTTGGTATGGTACTTTCATTATTTAATTGCGTTTGTTTTCGACACACTATGCACTTACATTGCTGATTACAGAGTATTTAGCTTACATCACAGAGTATTTAAGAAAATATTTGAATAAATGTTTGATCAAATGACAAGTAAAATAAAGAATTATGTTATTTTAAATCCAAATAACGAATAAAGAAAATAATTATTTAATTTCAAATCCAAATAACAAATAAAGAGAATAATTATTTAATCTCAAATCCAAACAACAAACAAAGGAAATAATCATTTCATATTAAATCCAAATATCGAACAAAGTAAACAATGATTTTTATATCGAAATAACAGATAAACTAAATATTTAAATAAAACAAACGAGGTAAAGAATTATTTTTATATCCAAACAAGAAATAAAGCGTAAAATTATTGAATTTTGAATCAAACTAACGAAATATCAATTGCAAAATCATTCGACCGCTGAAACAAACCAACTATAATAAACTAATAAATATTTCAAATAACGCGTAGGCAAATAAATCAGGCCTGGTTCGTCGTCCGTTCATCCGCAAATTCTCGCATGTCCGTCGAGCATGTACGACGGAAACGTATTATTGCCGACGTTACGCGACTCGTTTCAGCGGAATTTCTCGCGTGCAAATTTTTCACTCCCAGCCACCGCCCCGGAGACGGTGTGTATCTCCGCGAGACTAATTATCGCGTCGGTTTGCTCAAGACTTTGCTTGTTTCAATGCGCGTGGAACGTCCCTCTGCGCGTGCATTTCGGCGAAATCTGTGGGACGGATCGTAAACAATTATTTTTGAAATCGTTCTCGTTTGAGAAAAAATTTTCCACGTTGAAGCGACCGCGCCAAATGATCATCGAATCGTTAACGATACCCAGTGGGGCGTGCGTTGTGTCATTTAATGTTTGGTAGGGAGCTCAGAAAAGTATAGAAAACAATATAAAATGTTTTCTTTGGTAAAAGGAAATACTGAAACAAATTTAAAGTATAGATGAATCTATTATTTGTTTCGTTCGAAAATGGTGTATTTGAAAATAATATTGAACTATTGTAGTTTCAGAGTTGTATAGAAAGAAACGAAGTGTTTAATTAGTTAAATTTGCCGAATTTGTGATAGAGCTTGGAATAAGAATAGAATATAAAAGAAATTAAAAAAGCAATTAAATATATTGAACTGTTTATTGCATTCATCAGTTTGTAAATAAGAATTTTGGTACGCTTTTAGGTTGTTAGCTTTAATTATATTTTTTAAGGTTAAGAGACTTTGGTTTCGTTTCGTACATCATTCGCGTATTTTTCATCTGCTCGCAATGATATTGATTTAATAATTTCCGAATCATTTTACATTATTATAAAAAAAATGCTAATATATAGAAAAATGAAACACACACATAAGGATCTCCAACCAACACAATTGACGTATTCATTCGAATTCTAATTTCTAGAAAATTATCTAGCCGATATACTCACACATAATTTATTTACACATCAAGTAAGAACATTATTACAATGTAACTATAATTTTTCATACAACTAAATTCTAATTTTATAAACAGCAATTCCCTTTGCCCCGGTCTATCGTGCGAGACTTTTCCACATGTATCGTAGACTCAGGCAATGAACAATTATTTATAAATGTAATCGTCTATTTAGAAATGATATGTTTATAATTTATTTGTTTAAAAATTGAGCGTGAACTTGAAAGTAGAAAAGAGAGAAGATGGAACGGTGGCGAAACGGTCGAGGAGTAAAAGTTGCAGACCGCTTTTTCCTGAGAAAGATTCCGTTTTCAGAACGTATCCGTGATCGACAATGGATACCCGAGGAGAGATCGTGCCTGTGCTCCTCTGATGATCTCTATCCTCCATGGGCAGATACTGCGATTCAACGACTGGCAGCAGAACCATTAGGAACGATCCAGCTAGCATAGGATCATGGAATTCTACGACGTGGGAACCAGCGACCTTAGGGAGTTGTGGGAGTCTTACCTCGCCGAGCCGGTGAGTTCAGACCCTTGTTTTCACCGAATAACCTGAACTTTCGACATATCGTACGCGGCCAGACGCGCTGGCGCACCTGTTCAAACCACGCCGTCTACGTTAATAGAGCCTATTTAGCTAGTTTTTTCTAACGAATTTGCATAGTTAACCGCATTGCTAGCGACGCGGACTCGTTCCAGTCGCTTCCTGTCGATTTTGCCTCCCCACCGTTTGCTTCTGCTACCGTGAAGATCGGCTTAATGCTCCACAAATATTGAGATTCATTCTACTGATATTTAATGGAGGTTGAAGAATACGGTACGCTGAATTCGCTTTAGAAACTTTGCTAAGGCTATCGGAATGGCGCGACTTTCTTTCTTGCGACCGGACCGCGGATACCCGTGGAGAATCAAATTTTTCTGAATTTAATGGAGCGGGATCTCGTTTACTGGCCTACTTAAAATCTCTTAATTAACCTTCTTGATTGCTCGAAAATGAAGTTTTGAATGAATAAAGTCGTTTCAATGATATTTAGAACAAGTAAATGGAATTACATTTGGAGCTCTACAAAGTGTCTATGCTAATCAGTTAAATTTGAACTGTTGTAACTTTGTTAAGAACGATTGTACAGAGGTGAATATTAGCTCATTTTATAGATCAAGGTCTCTACTTTTTCATCGTTGTATCAATTTTATTTCCAGATGCTTTTTTACTCGAATGCAAAGATACTTTTAGTCCACAAAAATTCGAACGCCTGCAAGAAGTTTAATCAATTTTACTCGTGTTTCTTCCGATTATTTTAAATAGCATTACATTTTCCTTTACTAATTTGTTTATTCTTGACTTCATTGTTCTCTGTTTTTTATTTTATGTTATGATCTTATACATTTACAATAAGAGATCTAGCCGCATCAGCATTTTAAAAGCCCTCCCTAGTCCCATTGAACTAGGTATACCGCTATTGTTTTTAAGTTTCATCATTTTCTAAAAATTGATTTCGCAATTAAAAAATCCGAAAAATTTCTCAAATGTGTATCCACGAGGCTCGAAACCTTGTGATTTTTTCACAATTTTCTATCGAATAAAATAGGAGAAATCGAGTTAGAATCATAAATCGTGTTCAACCCTGTAACCACACCCCCATGGTAGAGATACCAAATTGTTGAAAACTTTGTGGCATCGTATTAAGCATTAATTGAACTTAGACACATGTTGCAAAAATTATGCCAAATAAATAATATCAAATAAACTGTCACAAAGTGCACATACGGATGTCGTAACTACACGAAGCCAGTAAAAAAGAATAAATTCAAAGAATGAATTGAACTGCATTGTAACGACGACAATATGCTCTGAAATTATTTGGTAAAAGCCTAGAATTGATTTGAAAGGGCGTCTTACGCGAAAGGCGGAGAGCTCTTTATCTGTGAATCCACCTGTACACAATGGCCACTCCTTTTCTCTCACGTGTTCTATTCTTGTCGAGAAAGTGCTCGTTTTCGATCACGAACGAAAGGAAACTAGGCGCAGGAAAAATGGATATTTCGTGTTCCGTGGCTCTTCCTGTTGCCAGAAGAAGTAGGAGGCGTTCGCATTGTCAAAGGTCGTTAACATATAATTAGTTATGCCTTGCGAGGATCGCTTTCGCGATCCTTATCGGTCCTTGTTCTTGGATCAGGGAAACCATCTTTCTGGATTCCTGACTTCTGACTCGGAAAACATTCGATCTGTCATACATAAACCAGATTTTTTAACAGTCATTTCTGCATTAAGTGCGATGAAGGGATCGATATTTATCTGAAAGGAGATTTTGAGACACTGTAAAATATTTTTGCGAGCATTAAACCGACGATTATGGTGAAAACATACTTGTCGATTTACACGTATCGTTAATATGTGAGGGAAGTTTCTTATTATGAAACTTATTATAAATTTTATTAAATTAAATTATCACAAAAACAGTGTTTAAGTGTCACAATGAAGTATTATAAGATTAGTAAAAAAATAACAGATGAATATAAAAATGAAGAACACAATAATAAAATAAAAATCGTAGCCATGATAATAAAAAAAAACAATAATAAACATGACAAGAATGAAAATTACAATAATAAAATAGAAGTGAAAAATACAGCAATGAAATAAGTATGAAAAATACAATGATGAAATAAAAATTAAAGATACAGAAATGAAATAAAAATTAAAACTTAGAAAATTCTAAAACAATAAAATTAATATTTTGGTTGACACCATATAAATTGTTATCTTCGCATATCCAATAGAGTTTTCATTGTATAATTGCAATAAATACAGTAATTAAGCTTGGTAATTGTAATTTCGAATAAGTTTACAGTAGAAAATTGTTGCTCGATAAAACAGAATCAGAAATTTTCTGGACAGAATTCTATTATCTTTGCAACATGATTTTCGAACTACAAGAAGCTACTGTTTCGAATAACTGATAACAGAGCGATTGCTGTACATTTCAATGACTGTTTCATTTCCAAATTCTTAGCAGACTGTATACACAAGGTTCGGATTGGCCAACAAAGTATGTCGAATACCGTGAAGATAATAACCGAAGATAATAAATCTCGTTTTATCAGAGCAGAACACTTGCAAAATAAAACACAAAGTATTAATAAAGCAACGTGGATTTTAATGTTAACTAGAGCTGTTGCTAAATTTATTACTTGAAGCTGTTGCTAAAGCTGTTTTATTGCTGAAGCTGTTATTAAAAACGTGTTCGAAGTTTCGATATTAATTTGATGTGTCAAGTCGTTTTTTTTCAAAATATTAGCAATTTAATTTGTTCAGTTAAATGTTGATTAACTTAGTTTGAATTTTACGAAAATTCCTTCCTTGATTTTTGATACGTTAATGTATGGAATGTTAAACTTGACATTTGACGGCAATTCTACATGCTTGAATTTGTCAGGTAAATAAAAAATATTGTTAGTTGAAACATCTTATCGAAGCTATCTTTTTAATTATATAATTAATTAGTTCTGATTAGCTACTATAATTGTGACATCTTGTGCTATGCATTTTAAATAAATACTTCCCTCAATTTTTCATCACTTCCGTTGATTTGTTAATATTCTACTTTATAAATGATTAAAATCTCTTTAATTTCTTTAAAGAAACTTATATATTTTTGATTTGCTATTTTAGTTTTGTATTCTCCTTAAAAAAAACTTATCCTAGATATGAGATCTTCAAGGCTTTGTAAAGACATCTGGTGTACGATATTCGGAACGTTTTTAAAATATCTCGAATGTTCGACGAGCGTCCTAGAAACATCCTAGAAACGACTTATGATACAAATCCAAACGTCTTTTATACGATTAAAATACATCTTATGGACATCTTATGGACGGCTTTTGGACATTTTATGGACGTCTTTAAGATGTCTTTTACGCTGCTTGTAGGCCGCTCGCAGGTCGTTCGCAGGTCACTTGCTGACCATTTGTAGGAAATATATGTTGCGGGCTTCGGGAACCTCGTCCGGTTCCCGTCGCCCCGTTTGCCCCGTTTCACGTGTTCCCGGCATGATTAACTATTTATTTTCACAATTTCTTTATACAATTCAATATACAATGTATCGGTTTATTAATTTCAATTTCTCGGGTTCGCTGTCAAATCGCAACTGCCCAAATTCAGCTCGGTCGGAAGACCCTGAACCATGTTGCCGTCTTTTATTTCAAGGGAGAATTATATTATAATAGTACGTATTAATACGTATTATGTATTATTACGGGTGAACTTCTAATAAAGCTATCTATAGAAAATAAATTGTTAACCAGTTTGTTCTTGGCAACGACCAATTTATAGAAAATGCGTAGGAATAAAAATCACATCGTGACTGTCATCTTCTGGTTCCACTAACCATATTAAAGTTCTATTTAAAAGCACTATTTCAATGTAGTCGACAAACATTCAAGAACGTGAACAAAAGACCTAAAAGACATATTTTAAATTTATTAAATTTATTAACTTTATTTATCTTTTAAGACGTCCCATAACAGAAACTCTCTATAACAAATTTATTAAAGACGATTTAAAAACTATCTCGAATTAGACATTGTATTAACGTCTTATAGACGTCCATTTTAGGTTATAAAACGTTAAGACCTAAAATAGATATAAAGTGGGCGTCTTTAAGACGTTCGGGTCTAAAATGGATGTAAAGTGGACGTTTACAAGATCTTCAGTCCTACGATGGACGTAAATCGGACGACTTTAAGACGTTCACTGCTTCTTGGGATTAGAGTACCCACTATGTACGTCCATTAAAAAAGTCTATAATTGGTACAGTTCACTCGGTTCGCGGCTTTCATTTGTCGAAGAAGATAAAGCGGATATGCGAATTCTGTAATCTCCTAATTAAATAAAATACGATTACTCTTGGCAGATCGGTGACGCAACATTTCGCGGATCGTCCGCCGCAAGTATTTCGTGAAACAAGTTTACGCACGATCATGTGACTAGCAGTCTCGAGTTCTGTTCCATTACGGTTCAGTTACGGCTGGCAAACATAATGAAAGGAATATTGTTGAAGCGTGTATGCGACGATATACCGTTCGTTCGTTCGACGCTGCGCCGCAAAGAGAGAGAGAAGCTCCGAGCGCTTCCCGCGGCGCGCGTATTAGTGTCAGTTTATTCACCTGTATAAATAAGTTGTCGTCTACGAGGTGCCTACCTGTACGCGCGTACTTACATTCGCACCTGTTTCGAGACACAGGAAGCGAGAATATCGTGACACGTGGTTTACACGCGATTACGGCTCTTCGAGCCATTAACACACAACTGACGCGAAATATTCGGCAATACAATGTTTAATAATCGAGAATTTTCACGCGTAACGAGTACAGTAACTTCTGAAAGTATTAATTTATTGATATTCATTTTTTTATTTACGGAATCATTTTTTTTCCGGGTTTATATACGAGAACTGTGGGTATTTGCAGACGTTTCGCAGTTATGCGCGCGTTTAAGTATTAAATAATATGTTCGTAAAATGAAGAAATAAATAGTAATGAAGTGTCATCATTGGTTAATAATAATAGGTAAATAAAATACGTGGAGAAACAAGTAAAAATAAGTACCAAGAAAAATGACAAATAACAATATTTGTATTATACGTGTAGTAGGCTAAGACAGTGCTGACTAGGTCGTATATAAATAATAAAAGTAACGTAGAATTGTTGATAGCAAATAAAATCTGTTCAAGCACCATACTAGAAATACAACGAATACATGGGTCAGCTTAATTACTTTCTACGCAATATATTTAAATAAATATACATTGAAAGGAAAAAACCCTTCACAGTATATTAAGTAGACTATATAAATATCAAAATACAACAAACTTTCGATTTAGTATAAAACATTACTTGCTTCATTGAAATAGTATAAAAAGACGTGTTCCGTATAAGAATTAATCACTTCTAACAAATTGCAATAATTTATATTGATAGAATATCTTTTAATACAACAAAAAAGGAAAATCGTTGGAACTATTTTAACATAACTGTCTATTATATATGTATATATAAATTGATTCATCTTTGCATTTTCTTTAAAAAATGATTAAGGTATTTAGCTAAAAAATTAATTAGTTTCGAAGTTATAATTTTAGTTACGAGCGTTCGTAGGAATTAATCATGGTGTCTGGATCATCGAAAGTTCCATTCGAATGGTTTCGATAATATTTGGACGGGATCGAGGATACATGATCGTCGTATAATGTTCGAAACTAAACGATAGCTCGTTACGTTCATCCCTATTTATCCGTCGTCTCGTTTACGTCCAATCCAAGCGCCCCGTCGGCTGTATTAGTATCAGTCATTGTGCCGCATTTAGTGCGCCCCTTTAAGTCGATAATCGCATTGCCGCTTACTAATTATTATTTAAAGACCACGAATGAAACTCTCTTATTGAATATTGCATGCAGAAATACATTTCCTTTATTATATATGTAAAAACTGCGTACAAAAATATATTTTTCTATTACAGTGATTTTAAATGGAGTATGGAAAATTGTATTCTTCTGCTCTATTTTTAAATGATGCATGTTAACATTTATTTTTCTTATTGTCGTTCTAAGAGGTGCATGCAAAAATATATTCCTCTAATATATTTTTATGAAATGCGTGCAAAAATATATGTTTCTATCACAGTAATTTTAAATGACGCATGTCAAAATACATTCATCTGATCTACTTTTAAATGATGAATGTGGAAATTTATTTTTTGTTGTCACTTTAAATGGTGTGTGCGAAAGTTCGTTCCTTTATTGTAATTATAAACAATTGTATGCAAAAGTTCGTTCCTTTAATATAGTTTTAAACAACTGCATGCACAAATTCGTTCCTTTATTGTATTTTTAACAAGTGCATGCAAAAATTCGTTCCTTTATTATATTTTTGAGAAATGCATGCAAAAATTCGTTTCTTTATTGTATTTCTAAGAAATTCACGCAAAAAACATCCTTCTATTGTACTTTTTGGAAGATGCACACAAAACTACGTGCTGTATATACCAATTTTCAATAGTACATGTAAAAACTCATTCATCTGTTCAACTTTGAAAGGATTCATATATGAATTTATCTTTTTATTGTCAATTTAAGAGGTGCATTTAAAAATACATCCAATCTAAGCGCTACGTCACGCTGTATTAGTATTAGACATCATTAGTATCAGTCATTGTGCCGCATTTAGTGCGCCCCTTTAAGTCCATAATCGTATTACCGTTTTCTAATTACTATTTAGCGACCTCGGATGAAACTCTCTTATTAAATATTCATCTCATCGAATTTATCCTATAGTATAGATATACAGGATATCCCAGTTTTTAAGGTTCAAACTTTGTCAGTGTATTCTATGGCACAAAGTAAGAAAAAAATGTTATGTAAACATAGATCATATAGAGCTTTATTAAGAAGTTATAACAAAAATTCGTTGCTTACCTGAAACCCTTAGCAGTCTTGGTTAACTATTTGGCTTGGTTTTACGATTCGTTAACGACTATCGGGGCCTTTAGCTAAAATACTAAATCTAGCAAATCTCATTAAAACAGAAAGTTCCGCTAAATCTGAAAAATAGCCTGAAGTCACGTCCGCACCATAATCATAAACTGCTCCCAAAACCAGCCTCGGTACCCTGCCGCGACCCTTTGAATCCTTTACACTAATAGCTATTACTGGCGAAAATTCATTTAAATGTTTGGTGACCTCAGTTAGTAAACATAGCTTACATAAACACACTGAGAAACACAATATTGTTGATCTAAGTAACAGCAAGTTGATTAGTATTCTTTTTTTGAATTTTTGTTATAACTTCTTAACAAAGCTCTATATAACCTATGTTTACATAACATTTTTTTCTTACTTTGTGCCATATAATATACCGACAAAATTTGAACCTTAAAAACTGGGACACCCTGTATATATTTATAATTCATCAGTATTCATTTTATTGAATTTCCTTTCCTACAGACCTGTCGCCCCGCTTTACGGTCATTCCTAACGACCATGTTTTTTCGAGTACGAAATTACGGCACGCTTCAACAGTTATCTCTATTCATAGCTCGAACGATTAAGTCACCGTAAACCTATATTGTTGTTTCAAAACAGGTTGCAGCACCGCTTGATGAAAAAGAATCGCGTCCATGATAACGGAGCAGATATATTTCGAACTTGCTGCAACCATAAAAAACTCTTTTTTAATTAACATTGTTAAAAATTTCAAATTAAAAATCACCGGTCAGTGAAGCGTTAATCTATCTACATATTTATTTTACCTATTTTATTTATTTTATTTGCTTTATCCATCGCATAAGGTGTCTAATGTCTAAACCTTTGCACTCGAACGGTGACTTTGAAGCATCAGAATAATTATTCTATCATGCTTCAGCATAATTATTATATTAACAATTTTTAAAAAATAATTTTTAAAAAATTTTAAATAGTGAATAATACTGTTGGTATGAATCATAAGAATCAATTTTGGGGTAAAGGGTTAAAAGATTATATAATAATTCCTTGATAATAGAAGCAAATTATTGGTTGTGATAACAACCGTTTCGCAAGCTACCGATCGGTGTAATAAGCCGTTTTATAGCGATGTATATTTTGTATAGCGATGTATAGTCATTTTAAAGAGTACATGTAAAAATGCATTTTACTGTTCTGCTATTAAATGATGCGCGTAGAAATTGATTTCTTTAATTGTCATTTTATGAGTTGCATGCAGAAAGACACTCCTTTATTATATTTGTAAAAATGCATGCAAAAATATATAATAGTATATATGTATACTAATATGTATACTATTATTATAATTATATATACTATATGTAAACTAATTTTAAATGGTGAAAAATACATTCTTCTGTTTTATTTTTTTCACGATGAATGTAAAAATACATTCTTACATCGTGCTTTCAAGGCTTTTAAGGCTTCCAATATATTTCTTCAGTTTGAAGAAATATATTAAGATTTTTTGATACCAGGTATGTATATCGATACTTGTACTTGCTATCGTTTCAAAATCGATTTCCCCTACCATAGGATCCCCTGGCAACTATTATCGCCCGCATGCCGCCGGGAATCTCGAACACAATTTCCATTATAAACACGTGAAAGAAGTTGGTCGCAAAAACCGGTTCGAAAATGATTGAAAAAGTGGCGAACTCTTTCTCCATGACTCCTCCATGATTCGTAATAACAGCTTAATCATCCGCATCGCTAATCTTCCACAGACATCGCTGCAATCTGTCGTGTGTGCCTGTGATCAGAAATAAAGACGCCCTCGTTGTCGATGAAATTGCCTAACTGCAATTAAAAAATGAAAAAAGACGAAGAGGAAAAGAGAAAAACTCGTACGAAAATTAATGTCATCTCTAATATAAGTAGAATATTTTTAAAATTAATATAGTACCTAATATAAGTAGAATTGTTTAAAAATAATATCTCATCTAAATAAGTAGAATTATTTAACATTTATGTCGTATCTAATATAAGTAGAATTATATAGAAATTAAAGTCATTTATAATATAAGTAGAATTACTAAAAAATCACAGTCATTCTAATATAAGTAGAATTATTTAAAATTATTATTATTATTATTATTATTATTATTATTATTATTATGAGGGAACAGTGACCAGGGCAACGCTATGTGCAAATATTCCAGGAAAAGAATGCCATATTTTCCTAAAAAATATTCCATAATAATGCCGACAGTGTGTAAAGGTTAGATAAGTTTCTGTTCCCGTTCGATCGAGGGATTTGTAATTGGAAAATATTTAGTCCGCTCGAGACTGAAGGAGCTGTCAACGGCGAGAAATTGCCAGCGGCGTGGAATTGCCAGCGGCTCCGGTTACAAATCTGTTCGTAATAGAAACTGAAAGGCAATCTGCTGCGCCTCTGTCTATCTAGCCGGATGGCTCCGTCATATTTGGGGGAGGGGGTCAATCCCCTTTTACTCGGTTACGTCACCTCTCAGACGTGTACAGGCGAGTACTTACTTTCCAAGCGAGCGAAGTCGTTAAACTTAACGGTGGAGGAGAAGTCTTCCCAAGGATCGTTGTTCCGCGAACACGTGGATATCTGGCCGCCGCGATGGCGAACGATGGCCTCGAGGAGCCGCTAATCCGAGGCTCCTTCGTCTTGTCCGCGTCTTGCCTACCCAACAATTCCAGCCATTTATATCACGCTTCATTAATCTTTAATAGCGAGGTAATTGCTGCAACCATTCTTTCCGACATACCTGATCTTTTGTTTGGTTGCCGAATAAATTCGAAGAATTTTCGTTCTTGTTTTGTAGCAAGGAAGTTACTGGTTTCTTAAATCGTACTCTATTTAACAGGTTCGGCGCCGACAATCACCATAGTTATCAACATACTTATCATCAATATAGTTAAAGTAAATTAATCAATTAAAGAAAAATTAGAAAGTTAAAATCTATCATAGGGGGTGGCATTTGAACTTTTTGCAATCCGAAACATTCCAGACGAATTCAACTTGTTCAAATATGTTCCAATAAAAATGAATTTTCACGATTGGTCAGAAATTAGCGTCATCTATATTTGAATGACGCGGCACTCAATATGTTAAAATTTGTTTAACACGTTGACGACGATGTGCATCGCATACATGTCGCACATTCCTGTCCTGTAAGATGGCGTATATTTATTTTATTTCACAAATCAAGTAGTACAAAATATGTTAGTTTATCTGTACATTATAAATAGGCATTCATTAGTAAGAGCGTCAAAATTCTATATTATAATAATTCATTTATAATTTATATTTATTATAACAATTTATTTTATTATAAACTTAACATAGTTTTTGTCTTTTTTTTTATCAAGTATTTTACGTCGCATCAACTACACTTGCGGTTATTAGCGACGACTTTTAGTTGGGGATATTAGAGTTTACTGTAGAGGCTTTAACATAGTTATTTAATTTTTTTTAATTTCCTGCGTAGCTTCTCGGAGAAAAACGTGAATATCGGCGCCGGCGTTAACGTGTTAAAATTGAATTGCGGCGGCAATTAGCGATTTCTATTAAAAGCTCAGTCGATTATAATATTATTTTGGTGTACATGTAATGTCGGATTGCTGAGTGAATATATAAAACTGCATATCTTTTTCCAAAAGCTGTTTGTTTTTATGAAAATATGCCCCATTTGCTTCAATTTGAAGCAATAAACTCTGACATGGAATTTTTCATACTGTTTTGCACGTAAAAGCTATTATAAATGTTTAAATAAATGAAAGTAGGCGGTTGGCGAAGGATTCGGTAAATAAGGTTGCGAAATTTTGTATTTTAATTAATTTAATTTCGCAATTGTTTTGTGCGACGTATGCGCAGTTTTTACGAGCTAAATAGTATGAGCTAAATAGCAATGAAGACAGTCGGAAATATTCCATATCAGAGTTTATGCATTCTAAAGAACAGAATTTTACAATGTTATTGGAAAAATCGGTCGACTTGGAATCATTCGATAAATTTATTAATCTCAACATACATTAACCCTTTGCACTGGAAGTCATTTTAACTGAAAATCTAAAATGATTTTTCTGTTTGTTTCCATTTTATATATAACATAGTGTATATTATACTACAAGGTGCATTTTATAGGGAATAGTGCATTTTACGGACATGCAATACAATAGTAACACTTCGATTAATTTCTAAACTTCGTTAATAGAGAAATATTCTTCGAACGTAATATAACAATCATAGCGACGCTTCGGTCACCACGCGAGTGCAAAGGGTTAATATAAAAATTGAAAAAGATCTGAATAAACTCAATACCGTAATTTGTATAAGGCAACCATAGACGAGTCACTTTTTGCGCTTAGTGTAGTTAGTGTTAATTGGAGAGAGAGCAGAGGGACCGTTTAGTAACGTTTCCATTGTGATGAGGGTGCCTGATGTTAAGTTAGGTGTAGCATTGAAATTAATGCTTCTGGAAGTGTCCTACATTATCCTGGCTAAGATATAGTAACGGTATCCATCGATTATAATAGCTGTACGCCCCACTGCAATCACTCTAAGCTGGCAACATGTGGGCGATAGGAATAGGGGTGCCTTCTGTTCAACAGGAAAAACAGATAGTATTCTACGCAGCGTTAGGTGTATACCGGGTGACAAAAGAATATATTACTTGACAGAGGTCTTACGGAAAATTTTACTCGAACGATGAATAAAAAAATAGAAACTAAATAATCACATTGTATTCGATACTATTAAATACATGTTCGATCGGCTAAAAAGTGTATCTAGGTAAAGATATATTGAAATAAAATTTTATTTGAATAAGAATTCATTCGAATTAGATTTTGTTATAGTGGAATTCGTACGGAAAATAATTTATTTGAACAGAGATGATAGAATGTAAAATGTTCTACTGTAGTTTATCGATTTACTTCTTCCGTATTACTTTTTCGACTTATTCAAATAAAGAATTTTTCAAATTATTCGATTTATTGAAGTCAAGAATTTTTTGAATTATTTGAATTATTGAAATGAAGAATTTTTTTAATTCGACGACATATGTTAAATACTTTATGACGAATAATGAGTAAAATAGTCGATTAAAATGAATGCATTCGGATAAATATATTTACATAATTATATTAATATAATTACATTAACATAATCATATTAATACAATAATATTTATATAATATGCCAGTAATATTAACACATAATCATATGTAATAAATTTATCTAAAACAATCCAGATAATACTCATCTTTGACTTAAAACCTGTCTCGCATTGAACATATAAGTAAAAAAGAAATGAAATGAATAAACAATGTTTCATTTTCTCAAGAATACCAGAAAAAACCTATAAAAAAAATTGAACAACCATTGGAACAAAGGTATCTCAACGAACTCGGAAGTGATAGAAGACAACGAGCAATTTACTCCTCCATTAAAATCGCAGCGCCATTTCTGCTTTTGCTCCCAATTAATCCCGAACAGTGAAGAAACAACAGTGCATGTAAACCGGATGTAGTGCATAAAAGACTGCAAGTAAAATATCTTCCAAGTATTCGAGAATACAAGCACCTACCGAGAAACAGATACACGTAATGTAGAGTGCAGTACTTGCAGTATGCGGTCATCTTCCGATCCAGCGCGAAATATACTCGAGAAGTTAGCCGATCGGATACGTCATTTACTTTCAAACAACTTCGAACGATAAACGAGTGCTATACTAGTTTGAAATTCATTAAAGACAAACTGTATATAGTATATTATTTCTAGTTTTCCCTCAATTTAAACAATTTGAGATTAGATGATATGATTATTCCAATGTCGCGACTCGTTTTTATAGACGCCGATTCTTAACAACTATAAAAATCGCGAGACTCTAATTATCGTATTTACTCTTCCGTAATTGTCCAGTTTTATTTATAAGTGTAGAGACAATTGCAGAGAATTTACTATAGTGACATTAGGAGCTAGAATGCATTGCTTGCGTTTGCTTTGTATATTCTACTCATATTGTTTTCATTTTCGTTTATATTATTCTGGTATTATTACTATTCTCCTTCTTATCACTATCATCACGCTTGATCCTTCTGAAAAAAATTACAATTTCAACCTTCCCCATCTACTCTAAACAAATATTTATTCCGTGTGTCCCGATGTACCCCAAACACCGGCGTAATCGTTCCTCCAATTTTTCCGTGACAAAAGACAATCGTGGAAATTCGGTATTGCCTGTTGCCGAAGTAACTATTTTTAGCAGGATTGTGCAAGCGATGTGTCTGACGGCTTAAAACGATGTGGGACGTATCGCACGTACCAAATTGCAGTAAAACTGGGGTACGGGCCGCCAAGGACTTTAGGCCGCAGAGATTAAGCTAGTAGAGCAACAAAATCGCATGCTTCTGGCGACCTCGAATGAACTTGCCTAACTAGCTGCGCAGTAAACTGGTCCAATTATTCTAATCTCTAGGAAATAGAAAGACAAACTGCTCCCTTAACGTTGAAAATTCCTTGGCGTTTTCTATATTCACCGCTCTTACTCTTATCTCGACGCCGCAACGAAAGAGGATGGCGCTATCACCAGCCAGGAAATGTAACGACCAATCGTTTATCTAAGAGAGCTCTTACACTTCCTGAAATTTCAACGTTGGCGTCCGACGGGTCTTGAACGGGCGACTTTTGCTTCGGACGTGTTACTGTTATTGTTGAGAATATGCTCTAACATGTTTGCGAGCGGTGTCTCATTGCGTCTGGCGCATTGTGCGAGGTATAGTTTATTGTAGAGTGTAGTCTCAACGTATACAGTTACTTATTTTCAAGCGTTGCTTAACTCTTTGCACTCGATTGGCGCCTCTGAAGCGCCAATGAAGATTATTATATGATTAACAAAATAATGTTGACATTATTAAATACCCTTCTGTTAAAAGCATAACAGTTATTACGAGTCCAAGACTCAATTTCATATAGAAAATTATACTAAGTACTATACTACAGCTGGTCAAAATAGCAATTTAGGATCTAAGCTTAAAATGGCTTCGAGTGCAAAGGGTTAATATACATGTAACATATTTACTACCTATTATTATAAATAATCTTAACACATATTCGTCCGCACGACGAAAATTCGTCGTTTGTATATTTTTATTTATTTTTAACTTCACAAAGCAAAAAGGAAATTAAAAATTTATATACACAGATAAAGTTTTATATCATTTTCAAAATTTCAGTAAAAAATGTGTGATTTTTAACAAGTTACGTTGTTTTTATATAAAGCATATCGCTTCTACAGATAGCGTGAAAAATGCCGGCATTTTGTGAATGGCGGTGCAAGAATATCACTGGACGAATATGTGTTAACAATTATTATTACTTCTCCGGATCTTTGCAGATTTATATTGAAACGTGCAGATACCAGGAAAACAGTCTCATTAACCAACGCTGATAGGATATTTATTCTGTTCCGCCTCGGAGGCGGAAAGACTGTTTTTCCTTGTGTTCAGCAGAGTAGAAATACGCTTGAATTGCAATATTGTTGAACATTGTGCAACATTCCGGATGCTGATATTGCCATTAACCGACGACTAATTCATTCATAATAGACATTAAATGAAACTAAATTGTGTCAGCGTGGAAATTTTATTAATAGTTCGTTGAAAGAAATATAAGCAGGTGTAAAAGGATATGATTTGATACTATATTTAGAATATTATTTTAAATGTCATTTAAAATATTGTATTAGTTGAAATAGTATACGAGCTATATTTGAAATATTACTTGAATTATTATTTTAATTCAAATATTATTTGAAATACTGTTTCTAACATTATTTGTAATGTTATTTCTAATATTATTTCAAATATTCGAATATCGTATTATTTTTAACATTATCTGAATTATTATTTGTTATTATTTATATTATATATAATATTATTTGAAACATGTTATTAATTTTAGAAACATTCGATATAACTTACTCAGTTAATTGTGAAATTCTTCTCAGAAATTGTATGGTGATCTAATTATCAGCTCTGAGTCTAGATTATGCTAACATCCTGATTGACATTTCCGCAAAGTGAGACGACCGATTTGACTATGTCAACTGATTAGTCGATAATAAGAAATACTGCTTCGAAACGATTACTCTCTTTCGCAGAAATGTTAGAACGAACCTAAATAAAAATCTCAAAACACTTGAACAGAATGATTCGGATGAGATGAATCTATTCTCAAAAAATAAATATTGAAATTGAAGTTTCTCTTTTAGTTCATTAAAATGTTCATTAAGACTTATAAAGAAACTAACGTGATTTCGTTATGAACGTGAGTACCTAAAAAATTATATATGGAAAATAACAGAATTATAAATTATTTGACAATGAAAAATTAACGAAACATACATAAGTAATACCTCAACTATAGTTAGCAAATTATTAATAGTAAAGGATTAATCGTCGCGTGCAAGGATAAAAAGCACAACTGCGAAACGTGACAAGAAAACCACGCATATTTCATTTCCTGGAAACGAAAAGCCGAGCGAGATCGGTTCACGATTCATTTATTCGTATCGCGGTCGAGAGCGCGATGTCATATAAATTTAGTAATTGTCGATTAAGTATCTAATCTAATTAGGCTAGCGATAGCGCCGACCGCGCTGTCGTGCACCGACGACTGCAGCGAGCATGCGCTGCTCTAGGAATGTCGTGGTCCGCTGGTTTTCGGTGCAGAAACCGGAAGTGCCCGTATACCGGGTTCACGACCGGAAACACAGACCAGGAAGAAGCGAGTCGGCGAACTCGCGGTAAGGTAAAAGTACCTATTTTCAAACACCGCTCAATTGTAACCTTTCTTGAAACGATAGCACGAATATTAGCAGCGTTGAAAATGGATAAAGCGTATGAAAGTGGACGTGAAAAATCGACCCACATCATTTAACATTGTTCTTTAGAAATTCGCCCCCAAAGGTGCTGTTACGTAACAATCGGTAGTAATTTTTATCAATCAGCTGTAATTTTTAAGGTAAAACTAACCAACTATGAGCCAACGCTTAACTGTGGCCCTTTCACGAAACATTAACACTCAACAATAGAATTGAAAGTAGATAGAGCATATGAAAGCGAATGTAAAAAATCTATCCATATTTATAAACATTGTTCTTTAGAACTACGATCGTGTAAATACTTTTATGTAACGGTCAGTTGTAAACAAAAAGTTATAAGATTAGAGTACCCATTTTGGAACACGGTTCAATTGCGACTATATCTTGAAACAGTAGTATAAATAATGGAATAAAAATTAGATAGAGCATATGCCAAAATTCTGACTATATTTTTAAATATCTTTCTTTGTTATTTCACTCATCTAAATATTTTTATTTAAGGAGCAACTGCAAAAAGCGTATATTTGATTGCGAGCGTTTCTAAATACGAATATACTGTTCCAAATTGGGTACACTAATTTTTCCATTCCACAGATTTATGGAACTGTTGCCATCTGTGTTCTATATTCCATGTCCTTTATTTGAAGTATACATATAATGATATATTTCTTTATGGATTGAGGTTAAGGGGTCCCACACCATCAAATAAGCTGTATTGAGTTTCTGTAATAACGTAATTTATTTAATATCTAGCCTACGACTCCTAATACCCTTGATTTATCTTAGTCCTACCTGTAATAACGAAACGACATTAAAGTTTATTCCTGGTGTAATTCTCCTTTTATCACTTTCACATACACGTGCTTATCTTTTGCTTCCTCAATTCTCTATATTCTACTCTACCTTCTTTACGCGATGGTAAAATAGGTTTTCGCTTATCATCTGATATTGACTTATTATGGCCGCGTTGAGCGGCGGATTCTAATTGAAGAAATACACTTTCTTTACATACATATTAAATAACAGTACTTTATTTAGAAACGTCAGTGTGTCGAATATTATGCTATAAAGTATATATAACATTCAATAATATATGATAATAATAGAATATAGTGAAATATAGTATAATAAAATATCGTACAATATAGTAAAATATAATATAATATAGTTCAATATTGTACAATATAGTACAATATAGTATAGTATATAGTGTAACATGCAATATAATAATAGTAACATGTACTATAATATACTATTAAACGAGAACGCTTTTAAATTGTAGCAAAGTCAAAGATAATCTCATAATCCCTTGAAAACGGTTCCACAATAAGTACTTACTGCAAACTACTTTACCTTACTGCAAAACTACTATATTTTCTGCCGCTCGTACCACTCGAAACATGCCAACGAATTATCTGTACCATTAATAGCACCAGCGCGCGGTGCAGAGGCGGTATCGAACTGATAAAACGAAGTTGCAGAAAATGATAAGAGGTTCCTGTGTATTGACAACGATTACGTAACGGCGTCGACTTCGCCGACCCGATGCTCGTTCACTGTGCGTTTATGCGATTCAGAAAAACTGCGGGTGTTCTGGACACGGCGACAATAAACTCGCGCGTTGCTTTAGTAATATTAAACCTAGCAAAGTGAACCAAACACCACTTTTTAACACTGTTAATTCACTCTATTATCAATAATGGATATTTCCATTAATGATCGATATATTGCATATTAAATTATCAATTATTAATTATTGTGTTTAACGTGCTTATTTCCTTTGCTCTGTCACGCACTTTTGCAATGCCTCATTTTTAATGGAAATATATTTGTTAGTCTTGAAAATATTATAAAGTATATATCTTTTTAGGACATTAAATAAATATTTATGCGCGTGTTATCGGTGGTAGAGGTGATATGGAAAGTGTTGAACTTTGAGCAAAATTTTTAAATTCGATCTTTACAATTTTCAATGCTTTCGTTAGCTTAATGCACGGATTTTTCTATAATATACGAAGGGTGTCCCGAATTAGGGATTCTCAAGATTATTTTAAGTAACTTTTTCTTTAGCGAAAATGCAATCCGCAGCTTCGTTCACAAGTTATTAACAAAAAACGACGACCAATGAGAAGCGAACTTAGGATGCAAGGTGTCGGACTGATCTCGTCTATCATTGGTCATTGTTTTTCGTTAATAACTCGTGAAGAAAGCCAAGGATCGAATTTTCGCTAGGGGAAAAGTTACTTCAAATGATATTAGGAATATCTTATTTCCCGATTGCTAGTGACTTTTGCGACACCTTATATTATATATATATATGTATAACTACGTAACTGGTCAACAGCTATCCCTCTTCCTGCTTCGTTCTTTTTTGATAATTTTTAATTACATTCTCCGTTCTTATCTACAGCAAGCTGTCTCTCGATCGTTAGAAAAATGAAGGAATTACTGCGACGATATTTGCGCTGAAACTTTTCCAGATTACTAAACAATATAACATATAGGGTGTCTAGAAAGATTTGAACTAAAGTAACATTATGCATTACTGTGGTTAAATAGATGAGAAATGTTTATATAAATTTTTATACGGCAATGCTTGATTGAAAAGATAGAAGCTATTACAGATATTTATGATTTACTATACCAATTATTATAAGAAATATTCGAAAATTTCTCTCGCCAGAAAAATACATTCCGTCTGTGTTGGAGATAGTAACAAAGAATAGTTTATCTTTAAGTTATCGCTTAAAATAAATAAATTCATCCAGTGCAGTTCGTTCAGCTATCTTCGCATGGACACCTGTTATCTAGCGCCACTAAAAGGGTTAAGAAGCAAGTACAATAGATCTTCTTAGTGCACAATTATTAAAAATATACATTTCCGGACCACCCTGTATTATAACACTTTATTTCGTATGCTATATCTTATATTCAAAAACACCGCTTATTTTTCTGCGAAAAGAAATATTCGGAAAACATTGTTCAGCTTTATCAATAATCTAATTATTGATACGAGGATGAGTATCAATGGAAATGTGAATCTACTATTTTATTTACTATACTAGTCTATTTACCAGGCATATCCAATCACTAGAACATTTACCCTAATCAATCTTGCATCACTCTCACTCAATGTATTCACTGTACTTGCGATACGCGCACCAAACAATTAGAAAGATACTTTCATCATATTAGGTTGTGGAAAAAGAAATCCATTATTTTTTCGGTAGACGGCTGTAGTGACCGATATCTATTAAAGTATCGATTAAACAATTTCAGATTTATGCTTGCTGGAAAGGTGACATTTCGCACTACAAAAATTCTTTTTCTGTTTTTTATTTGGTCCATTCAGTTGCAAGCTACAGGGTGTTAAAAATGAAAGTCAACATAGAAAAATTTCGGTACATCTTACAATTTTTCTTTGATAAAGGTGAAAATGCAAGCCAAGCGGCTAGAATTGTGAATGGTGTTTATGGTCCCGATACTGTAACAACCAATTACGCGCAATTTTGGTTTCGTCCATTCCGTTCAGATATTTTTGATGTTAAAGATGCGCCTCGTACAGGTAGGTCTGTCGTAGAAAATGTTGACAAAATCACAGAAATAATCGAAGTTGACCGTCATGTTAGTAGTCGTAGCATCGCCCGGGAGCTAAAGATCGACCATGAAACGGTTTTAAACCATTTGCACAAATCTGGATTTGAAAAGAAGCTCGACGTTTCAGTGCCGCATTAATGAACACAAAAAACCATGATGGGTCGAATTTCCATCTGTGATGTCTTGGCCAAACGAAATGAGATCGACCCATTCCTTGTACGCATGGTGACGGGATGAGAAATGGATCACATACGACAACATTGTGCGAAAACGTTCATGGTCAAAGCCTGGTGAAGCAGGTCAGACGGTGGCCAAACCAACACTAACCAGCCAAGAAGGTTCTGCTGTGCATTTGGTGGGACTGGAAAGGAATCATTTATTATGAGTTGCTTTCATATGGTCAAACACTAAATTCGGAACTCTACTGTCAACAACTGGACCGTTTGAAGCTAGCAATTAACCAGAAACGGCCAAAATCAAGCAACACCAGGCCACACACATATATAGTGACTCGTCAGATAATTCAGGAGCTTAGCTGGGACCTTTGAGGCACGCATCATATAGTTTATCTTGCAGTGCAAAACTTTCTTAATGATAAGAAATTGGCATCGAGAGAAGATTGTGAAAGTCGATTACAAGACTTTTTCGCTGATAGGGACCAAGACTTCTACGAGAGAGGCATAATGAAAGCACCTTTAAAATGGCAACAAATTATAAAACAAAACGGTGCATATTTGACTTAAATTGAATAATCAGAATCATGTCAAATAAAGTATTGAAGTTCGCGTAAAAATAATGGATTTCTTTATCCCCAATCTAATATATGTTACAAATATCTTGATAACAACGTTACAACACGATGCAAATGCGATATAATGAGTCCGACACAGATTGTTCGGCGAACATCGAACATTGACGATTAAATTGTAAATGCATATGTATTTCGGAAGTTACACGTAGAGAGGATAGAAGACTGTGCGCACGACGGATTCGGCAAAAACAACTTCGAGCGAAGATATTTTTGCACCGAGTGCCTCAATTATAATAGAAACATTAATCAACGCGTATAAATTATACAGTGCTTCAGCGTTTCTCTGCTTATTTACATTGAAGACAGCTCTACGTGCTGCACAGACTTTTGCAACTCACTGCAATCAGTGCAGGTACCTTCGGTACCAAAAATATCACCGAACCTCCACAGTATATCTTTATTCGTTAAGGCTTCAAATCAGACGGTTTATTAGTAAATACAGTAAATTAACAAATAGAGATAGTATCTCGTCGATATTTTCAAGCAGCTTCGAAATTTTATGCTCGTGAAAGTCATGTTTTTTATTAGAAAAATACTAAATACATTGCTTTTATAACTCTCGCAACAATGTAAACATTTTCTTTTCAATCAAATAATTTCCCAGTAAGATGCAATAGAACTTATGTTAAAAACTTATGTTAAACTTTTTTGAAATTGGACCAAGCAATTTGGATTTTCTTCCGATGATAGAAAAGAACTAGAAAATACGATTGAAAAATTGTATCCAAAAGTAACAATTGTTTGGTATAATAAATATTAAATGATGTTTTCGCAATCATTTTATCTGAGTTTATATAGAAAATTTGAAAAACGTAGTCGTATATGATAAGTGTTCGAAAATAAAAGCGATGGCTTAAAAATAATAATATAAATAAAGCAGAGGATTAATTTCGGAAAAGGCTATTGTGTATTTAGGCTATTATTGTATTTAGTGAGTAGGCTATTCGAAAGATCTCTTTTAGCTCTACAAAACTGTTATATTCGCTTTTTTTGAATAATCTAACTTTTCATGCTTTTTTTCACGGGAGTTCAGCCGGGTGTCCCATGGTTTCCGATGAATGAGAGAGATCCCACGTGACGGTCAGTGGTACCGCCGTTCATTCAAGCCGCGTAGTCATCGTTGTGCCGTTCCACCGTGTTCTTTTTCACGCTCGTCTCGCTTCCGTGGCCGCGCTGTCATGCATCAGTACAATCCGTGGCAACAAATTGGAAAGGATGAAGGTTGCTCGCAAGGAGTTCACTATAGCGTGGCCCGTAATGCCGGCTGCCGGGATCTAGAGCCGCGAGGGTTCCCAGATGTCGCGAACACTGACTTCTTCGCGGGAAATCATTGCGCACCTGAAACGATACAAAGATGATCTATGTTCGATTTCTGAAACTCAAATTTCGTTTTTCTCGATATTATTACATTTTTTGACACTTCGACAGAGTTAAGAAGTCGTTGATTATTTTGTAATTACTTTTGCAATTGATTACGAAAATGCTGATCGTAATTATTTAGCAATTTTTTGTTACTAGAGCAAATTTATAATCGCGATTACGTCTGGCAATCTCTGTAATTATTCATCAGTGATATGCGTAATTGTTAACCAGTGATATCAGTAATTATTATTATAATTATTCATCAATAATCTGTTATCATAGACGAGTAATGACTTTGTCTATTCGTATGGCTTGTTAAATGGTTTGGATGAGGGATCAAAATTGTTCAGAGTCAGAGTTATTATAACTACTATGATTATAATCAAAGAATTAATTTGTATGTAATTAATTATTACTGTGTTCATTATGATCATCCATTAAATTTGGATATTTAACATTGAATTTAACATTTAAATACTATATTTAACATTTAGACATTAAATGTAACGTCAATCGTGATTACTTGATTACTTAGTATCTGTAATCATTAATCATGAACACGATTTTACATTAGTCATGATCGTTAATCATTAATAACATTACTTTTTGTTTATCTCTGGTCTTTATATATATTTAAAAAGATTTTTGATCATCGTTTTCGCTTTCCAATCGTCCTCAAGAAGACACTTAATAAAAATTTAACATTAACTTCCATTTAATTTCATTAAAAGTTAATCGTCGTTTCTGTAGTACTCAGATTTTGTTGTTTACAAAGTATAACATTTATATACATTCTCCAGACAGTTAAAAATAATTTAGAATGAATCTCCCTTGTACGTAATTTAAAGTTCGTTTTTCTGAAGCATAAATTTCGATATACCAAAATATCTAAAGCTAATTTGATTCGATTATCAGAAATTTTATAGTTTGACTCCGTCTGTCGTTACCAGAAGTTATGACATTCGCGAATGTGTGTCGATAATAAATCGACTTATTATATTCTTAGAACGTCTTCCACCAAAATGATAAAAATTTTCTATGAGTCAGCACGCGATAATCGAGAATATGGGTCGAAATTTACTCACCTTATCTCGAGTACCTATACACAATATTTTCGCGTGTTGCTCTAACCCAGAAGATACATCTTGAGACTTTTATTATAAAAGAACAAAGCAAGTCCATTAAAAATTGTATACATATATGTATTCCTGATTCAGAAGGATGATACGTAAAGGACTTGTATCTGTGATCGCGTTCTCTAAGTTCACCCGTCAAAAATACTTATACAGCTTGTGGAGAAAATTTTGTCCCTTTATGAAAAACGCTCCTTTCTTCTGCAAACGTACAGTGTCTTTCGAATTTTTTATGTTTGTTCACGAGCGAGTTAGAATTATTAAATTGCACAAGAGAGCATCAAAGAACGTCGACATTGCTATGACCATCGAAAACGGAAAAAAGAAGCTAGAGAAAATAGTAAAAAAAGAATTAATATTATGATTATTGAACGTAGGAGATCTTCGAGCAATCATTCCAGTCGACGAATGTGTTAAGTAATTATTGTTTGTAAACGTTGTAGATAGAGTAACAAATATTTATATAACATGCTGATAAGAAAGGTTGCATAGTTTCTTTATAAAAAAGTACTCAAGAAGCGCGTTTTACAATAGAATACCCTATGGAACTAGCTTTGCAAAATTCTTGGAACGAAATTACCAAATTAAGCGTGCGGTAAACATTAATAATATTTTACGAAAGCTTCGATAATATTTCGAAGGAGAAAGACTAAATTTTGAATACTTAATATAGATATTATTGTTCAGTTTCGTTATTAATGTGTTCGTTAACCCCTTATCTTTTCGATAACAATGATTAAATTATTTTTAGTTGTAATAATTGAGGAAGAAACAAAATTGATATTTATAGTATTCCTATACTTGTTTCAGCGTTTAAATATTAGTGACGAAAGGACAGAATTTTTCGACTTAAAAAAAAACGGAATAACATTCATACTTAATATCATACTCGTACAATATATTATACTCGTCGAAGAACAAGGTTAAACTTGTAAAATAAATAAAATATTTAAAATATATTAAATATTTAAATGGAAGTCATTTTCGTAACGCCTAAATATAAATGCACAGACGCAGGGGCAGATTTTCGCCACAGCTTACGTATAAACAACAATCGAGTTGAAATCATTGGTCATTTGTTTTCGTGTAGAAATTCTGAAGGAACAAGTTTTCCAATAATTTTTCCACATTTCCAGCGAATTTGAATAGCAATTAGCACTGTATCTCGTACTGTCAATTCGCGAAACGAACTCCGTGCACGTGGAAACGAGAAGTACCGTTAACAATATACAACGCTTTCGGCAATAGTCATTTGTATAGATCATAGACGAGGCGTCGTTATCGCTTCTGTCCTCGCCGAACCGATCGCAACTAACTATCGTCTCAATAACGTTGCCATTTCTGGGTGGAACTTTCCGTAGGAAGCAATCGACTCCAGCCAAGCAACCCTATATGGGAACAATAATTACTTACACTTTTCACAATTGAACTTTTTAATCGTTTAGCTGTGTTCGACAAGTATACTCGTCACGGGAAAGTGGCGGTATCTCGTATCACGACGAGTATACTCGTCGTGTGTAGAAAGTACTATTCGTTGTTCAAATTGTAATTTTAGTGAGAACAAAAACATTTTCTAAAATTTCTTAATGTGTACGATATTTTGAGATTGGGCTAGAATAAAACAAAGAAGAAGTATGAATAATATAATAGTGATAGTAATAGTAATATAATATAATATTGTTCAATATAGTAGAATATAATAGAATATAGTACAGTGTAGTACAATGTAGCACAGTATAATAGAATATAGTAGAATATAATACAATATAGTATAATATAATAGAATATAATCGAATAGAGTACAATATAGTGCAATATAATAGAACATAATAGAATAGGGTACAATGTAGTACAGTATAATAGAATATAATAGAATAGGGTACAATGTAGTACAGTATAATAGAATATAATAGTACAATATAGTATAATATATTATATGTATAGTGTAATTATATATAATAATGATATATATTGTATTAAAATATAACATAATATAATAATAGTAACATGTATTCTAATATAGTATATAACAAGTCAGCAAGTACTCTCCAGCCATGCCAAAGTCATAAACTAATAACATTTGTCAAATAGACACTAAACCGACTCTCCAAAAATGTCGTTGACCAAATCGATGTCGCAGCCTAAACCCAAACGGAAACATGAGACGAGGCGGCCATAATCGCGTCGCAATAAATAGATTGATTTTTATATTCAACATATTTATTGAAGTTCAACAGATACGATAAATATTTCTTAACCTCTTTAGGGATGAATTTTTATAGTAGACAACAATTTATGTAATTATTTCTTTTTCTATTTATCATCCATTTCATTTCATTCGATGAGATTTTTCGGTATTGCTGAGGGATTATAGTATAGCGAGTAGTTTTTCAATTGATTCTCATTTTCTTTATACTTAAAATAATCATAATTTTAAGAAAACTAAACGTACACATACGTGGTTGTATCCCTGAAGAGCTTGATCACAAACAGCGACCGTTTTCGATCGCGAAACCCAACCACGATTGCACTTCTCTCCGAATCCTATTCTGTTTGCACTCTATCGCAGCCAGTCTGCCAATATTTGCCTGGGAATCTCTTGATGCCCGCAATAAAACGAGAAAGACGCGACCTAACAATTCGATTCCTTCTCTGCCACGTGCGGAGACAATGTCTCAAGTTAAGTGACACGATATACCGCCTGAATAAGACGAACGATTGCAGCTGCGTTTACCAAACATCTTGCCGAAATGAAGTTTAATCCTCTTAATGTCGGAGAACGATGTATTGTTGTTTGGCTACCCTTGGAGAAATATCGTTTTCTCAATATTTTTACTAAATAAAGATTGTATTCCTTATTTCTCTTTTTCAATTTGGTAATTATCAGGTTTCACAACATTCTCGCAATTACTTTCCTAAACTTTATCAAACTGCGTCGAACGAATTTTATAGACTTTACTCGGATACATGTGACCTTTTTAAGGTTGTCGATCCAATAAAAGAATGTTTTATTGTTGAATAAACTAACTTCTCTAACCTCTCAAAAACCAAACTTAGATCGCTCAGTCTAATTACGAACAATTTATCTCGCTTTAAAATGTGTATCAGTACTTTGTACGTCGACTGTACAAGATCCTGCGTTTTGTCGCGAGAGGATCGTGTTTTAACGCGAATAATTATGTGATCAAAAAGTTATTGAAACAATACCCAACATGGCATATAATGACGACCTAAGAAATAATATCAACGACCGACTCCATGTTCCTTTTTTCGATTTTTTCACTCTTAAATTAGGCTTCTTCCCCCCATCGTTTACCGTCGCGGATGGATCTCTCAGTCCTCCACGCGCTTCTCCTCCGACGAACAATCATCGAGCCGGTCGGCGATTCATTATGGTAATTTTGCGTCGAGTGAAATTCGAGAAAGTGGAATTGATCATTCGCTGAACGGTTTAGTTTTAGCGCATTATCCGTTTCACTCCGCGCGAACGCCTCGGACCGTTTTCACGCTTCTATTCTGGCCTTGCAAACCGCTGATTAGGCTACCTCGTAAAAACAGACGATCCACGGGCAATTTTTACGAAGCTCAACCACGATTGGCCCTCGGTGGCACGGTCGACGGAGATTGATCTACCATAGCTCTCTAGTCGAGCGTTGATTGCTTTATCTGCTTCCTTCGATAGTGTTCGCATAATAGCTGATAAACTCGCAATGACGGACCAACTCGGTTCGTTCGATCGCCGCCCACGGATTTCGAGGTGGGTATTATTCACCTCTTAGCTGCGGACGACGTGTATACGCGTCACAAGGAAATGGTAATCTTGCAACAAAAATACTTCTCCTACGTTTTAGGTCAACATACTATTGTAGGTTGTAACATACTCATAAATTTTGCATATCTTAAAATAATTCTGGGACAATTTGTCGAGAGAAAATGCACCCAATGTGATCGATGAAACGCATACAAAATTGTTCGAAAATATAGATCGACTCAACTGTTTTTATCAATGAACGTCAAAAGAGACTCTTCAAATTTTAAGTTCAAATTGTTCTGTAAATTTAATTACTTCTCCGTGGTTAATTTTTCTTTTGGTAATATAGGAGTTTTGCATTTATTCAACTGAGAATTTTTACAAATATTTCAAGTTGCTTTAGTTGAATTATTTAGTAACACAAATTGGGATCAATTCTAATTTTGATAGAATGAGTCAGTCTGCTTTTACTCTTTTATTATCAATATTAACCCTTCGCACTCGAATAATAATTCTGAGGCACCACTAAAATTGTTCTATCACGTCGCAAGATAATTTTTATACCAACAAAAGTTAGATTCAAATAAAGTGCACTTTTATGTATACGAAATTAATTCTTGTGTTTCGTACCAATAGTTTCACTTAACATAGTGCTCTTTGTTACATAGAATGGAAATGCTATGAGCTAGAATTTTTCTCAGATTTAAAGTTCAAATGACTTCGAGTGCAAAGGGTTAACCCTTTGCCTTGATATCTTGTATTCTAATTGTGATTTGTAAAAACTGTTGTACTGAGTAAGGAATGAATTTTATTACAATGCTCATTTATGATTATTGTTACGTCAATAATATTATCATCTTTGGTTATCTTTCTAATAAAAATTAAAAAAAAATGATAGCTGCACAATAATATATCTTATATCGTAATAGCCATGACTCTACTATTTATAAAATATGTAATCTAATAAAGGATATTAAAGTATTTGTTCTTCTTAATTATTTAGCTTTTGCAAATTTTTCATATGTTGTTTAACACTAGGTTTACGGAGTAATAAAAGCAGCCGTTTTATATTTGTTTATGAAAGTAACGATTTATTCTAATCGTTAACGTAATCGATAAATAAATAAATATAAATAATTATAATAAATATAATCGATAAATAAGCAATAAATGTATCTTTAAAATCTGAATTATAGCACGTTAACAAATCAGTGACCCGTCATTTTGACGGATTCCGTAAATCTAGTGTTAAATACGATACTTTTATAGAATATGTAATTTTTATAAAAGATTTCACAGTATACAAAATAATCTTTTTAGTTTGTTAACTGTTCTCGACGAGTATACTCGTTTTAAAGAAACATCAACATTTTCCATTGCGACGACTGTACTCGACATAAGGAAATTACAATATTTTCTGTTACAACGAGTATACTCGTTATAAATAAATAGCAACATTTCATGTTACAACGAGTATACTCGTTATAAATAAATATCAACATTTCGTGTTTCAACGATTATACTCGTTATAAATAAACGTCAACATTCTCCATTACGACGAATATACTCGACATAAAGAAACTGCAATATTTCCTATCACGATGAGTACACTCGTCGAACACACAGTTAACTGATTAACAAAACTACACAGCGAATTCGTAATTTATTTTGAATAAATGTACGCTACAACGATTAGAATGCATTTAAATTTACGGAACATGCAAATGCTGATCTTTCCTACCATGAATGAGAATGTGCACGGATATATGAAGTTTACGAGAATCGTCGTCGACTTTCATTCATGGAACTGTAGCGGGTAAGTTGAGAGTTTTATTGGCTCGCTGGGTTTAATGCTCTGGAAGCAGAGAAATGCATTATATGAACCGTTTATTTCGTGGTGTAAAGTGCTGTAAGTCCATTTTTGAAAAAAAGAGATATCATGTAATTCATGCTTAATTTAATGTAAATTTTTTTATGTATAACTAGTCCGTGTTTAATTTCTTAGAAAATTCCCATGTTTTGTACAATTTAAAATTGGTCGGTAAATGAAATTGCATAATTATCGATTATGAAAGTGGTGTAAGTCCAATTAACAGAGGTAGGTGGCTTAGCAGATGGTTGCCGATCAGTAGCCTGTTATTTTACATTTGTTTTATATTACGTGTCATATTATGTGTCAACATGATAAATTCATTTTATATGAAACTAGCAATCCTGGCGAACTCCGTTTCGCCACCAGATGGCTTCGTTTTTTGTAACATTTCGTTTGGGGATTAAAAGATGAAGAAAAGTTATTTTTTTTGTTTTATAAACCATATTGGTTTGTAGTACATGCTATGTATCAGAGATGGCACTGTATGTGAAAAATGATTTTCCCTGTTTTCCTGCTTTTCTGTTGAAATTTTTCCAGAATTTTGGTTGCTATAAACCTCACGGAGCCCGAGACCTTTCCAACGAATGCAAAACCGTGGAAATCGGTTCGTGCGTTCTGGAGTTATAGCGTCAGGAAGGAAAACCCGACTTATTTTTATATAATAGATGAAACGAGAGAATTTCGTTTCAATAAAAAATCTTCAAAATGCGATTAAAAAACAGATAAGAAGAAACACTAATGGAGAACAGGTAAATTGGTTGCAAATATGTTGGATGAGGTTTCTCAAAAGTGCACCATACGCTATTTTATGTAAAACATCGATGAAGGACAAAGAATTTAAAACTATATATTTATTACCTACACGTCCTGGAAGACCGCTAAAATTTGAAAAAATCCCCCTGACGCCTTTGTACCAAGATTCCAGGCCAATTACTTATGAAAAATGTAAAGACATCAAGCGGTTACCTTATATACCTCCGGCGCATCATGCATATTGCGAAACACTGCCACATGCAGAGCATAAGTAAATACTATCAATATCTTGTAATTTTAACAATGTTATCAGCGTCTAAAATTAAAAATATTACTTCTATTTTATGTCGTGTTATTATTTGTAAAAAAAATTGGATTAACATGAAGTATATTTTAAATGAAATTAATTTTTCAAAATTGAAGCTAAGCGATTTTTATAATTGTCTAATTTTGAAAGTGATGTAAGTCTATTTGCAGCCCGTAAGTATACATCAGTTTAGTAAAATACGCCTAAAACAAATTTGTATAATCAAATTGCATATTGATAAAACAGTAGAAACATTGCCAGACCTTGCCAGAAACAGGAGAAAATGGACTTACAACACTTTTAATATAAACGGTCCGTATCATATACCGAATTAACGAGTGACTACGGCGACATGGAATTCCGGTGGTCGATATTTCTAGACACTCGCCTAACAGTAGGTTCAATTGCGGCAGAATGTTGCGATACCACCCCGACCGTAATCGTAGATACAAGTGATAAATTATCAGGCGTCGATGCTGAGAGGGCCACCGACCGACAAGATAAAATTGAAACAAATCCGCCCGGTGAATGGAAATTTTCGCTTTTATCGAGTCTACCAACTCTTCTCTGTCGTCGTCCAGCTATTAACCCTTTGCACTCGAATCATTGTATCACTATATGTATATTCACACTATATCACTACATAATCATTATATCATTATATCACGTTCCAAAAGGCTGTTGACATTGTTAAAGTTTTTCCTGTTTAGCAGGCTGTCAAACAGTGCAATTGTCTTATGGATCAGAATAGTCAATTTTGTATACATAAAATGCACTAAGTAATTTGAAATAAAAGTACTACTAGTCGGAAAAACTATTTTAGATTTAGACTATTTTATTACCTATTATTATTTTTATTATGTACCGAAGGCACAACTTTTAATCGGCACTCGAACAAGGATTTAGATTTAAAATTGTATCGAATGCAAAGGGTTGAAATACCAGCTCCGGTAATCGAACAAGGAATCTTTCCGCCGCTATAATGATCAATCTGAAATGCCAATCTTTTACGAGCGATCGATCCATAAAATGTACCGTCAAACACATAAACGAAGATGATGACATTATCGTAATTAAATGCATTATACTGCAGCGGTTTGCACCGCTACGATTGAATCGATCGAGCCGTTTTAACGATCTTTAGGCAATTTTTAATCCATTCGAAAGGAACTTTAATGTTTTTACTTACTGGTTTTTACAGTTTTATTAGCTTCTGTTCACGACTTCTCGAATTCTTGCCATAATCTCGTAAGAAGATGTTTTGATCTGGTGAGATTCCAGTTGGTTATAGAGTATCGAAAAGAAATTTCTAGAATATTTATTTATTGTATTAGTTATAATGCTATATGTATTATTTAATATTATAATATTATATATATATATTACTTAATATTTTAGTATTATGTGTATTATTCGGTATTATAATATCATATATATTATTAAATATTATAATATTATGTATGTCATATATTTAAATATAATTATTACATATTTATTTATTCATTATACATTAATATTATACATTCATTTACAATATTATTATACATATTTGTTTGCCATTAAATATCTTTTCCTCCGAACGTCACTGTTTATTTTTGACATAACAGTATTTATAGCTAGTATCAAGACGAATTCGACGACCTAGTATACAATAGTGGTCAGATGACCTTCAAAGCAAGCAAATCGAAATTTTATCAGGAAATGACAATCAACTTGAGTGAGCGATAGTAACTGTATTTGTTATCAGGACTCGAGATTACATTAAATTCAGGAAGCTCGAGTAAATTTAGCACTACTAGAAACTTCAATCTACAAAGTTATATACATGAACAATGTAGAAGAAATAAAAAATATCGTCGTGAGATGAAATAGTAAAAAGCTTGTATATTACAAATACTTTGAGGACCTAAAAGAAATGCACATCGTCAAATCTATTACATTGCAAGCTACCTTATTTTTAACCCTCTGCGCTCGAAGCCATTTTAAGCTTAGATCCAAAATTTCTATTTTGACCAGCTGTAGTATAGTACTTAGTATAATTTGCTATACGAGATTGAGCTTGTGACTCGTAAAACTGTTACGCTTTTAAGAGAAGGGTCTTTAATAATGTCAACATTATTTTGTTAATTATATAACAATTTTCAAGTTAACAAAGGGTTAATATTGCAAGAAATTTGACAAAATTGTACAAAAATTTCAAAGATTCCTAAATTCAATATAATTTCGACCTTTAATAATAAAAACTTATTGCCACCCTTTCAGACTAATTGTCATTTACTGTTGAAATTTTTCATTTATTTGCCTTTAAAGTCGTGTGAAGGTCTACATATACTAGGTCGTTGAAATCGTCTCGATGCGAGCTATAATACTATTTAGACAAAAATATACTGCGCCATTAAAGAAAAATGGCGATGACCTTAAGAATGTTCGAGAAACAAATTTTTTGGAAATATTTTTACCGGTTAACATTTGTTCCACACATTTTGTTATGGGATTATCGTGAGTGCTTGAAAAAATAGTGAATAGCGCTAGTTTGGACATCCTGTATGCTCCGAGGCTGTGTGGCTCTTCGCGCGCTTCGATTCGAAAGTTGTAGCACAAGCCTTGCGAGAAGAATATAACGGGGCATCGTTCACTGCAAATTAACCCGCGCATGAAGTATTGAGCAGCGTAAATTGAATCGCGAAGTTTCCATGAATTTAAATGCCGTGTCGAGATGATTAATTACATGTTCAATTAAGGCGCACCGCTGTTTACGAAGCATCGTTTACATCCTTTGCACTCCGCGCGAATTAAATGATAATGTTACGGCATGTGTAGAAACGCGAACAGAACACGGGAAGAACAATCGGTGAGATCCACCAATTCTAGATCCGCGGTTCATCAATTACGTTGGAACATTTGCACGTGTTTACAGCATGTATGAATAACATTTGTACCGATAAAGCAGTCCTTGCATCGTCGTTGTTTAGGTGTGTATAGTCGACGTAGGAAGCGTTCGTGTGCTAAATTGAAATAACTTTCTTAAAATGAACCCGAAAAGTTGTATTCTGTGGAAATGTTACAAGACTTTTAGTTTGAAAGTGGTGTAAGTCCATTTTCTCTTGTTTCTAGAAAATTAAAGGTTATATAATACCTGTTAATTAAAAAATTTAGGCAAATTATATGAAGTCTGGCAATGTTTCTACTGTTGTGATTTGGTCATATAAATTTGTTTCAGGCGTATTTTACTAAACTGATGAATACTTACGGGTTGCAAATAAGTTACACTACTTTCATAATCGATGATTATGCAATTTCATTTACCGACCAATTTTAAATTGTACAAAACATGGGAATTTTTTAAGAAATTAAACACGGACTAGTTATGCATAAAAAATTTACATTAAATTAAGCATGAATTACGTGATATTTTATTTTTTTCAAAAATGGACTTACACCACTTTCAAAATAAACGGTCCAATTGAAGAACATTAATAGAAGAAAATTAAAAAATAACGCTCTCTTAACTTTTTATTTTTTGAGCTTATGATGAATATTGATAAAATGCATTTCGTAGAGCTCGGTGTTTTTATGAATAATGAAAATACCGTCGAAATAGTATTTTTTCGATTTTTCGAAAATGCTACCACGAACCCGTGTTTAAAAGATAAGAATGTGTTTATTATTTTCAACGTGGTATAAAAAATTTTTCTATCGGATAAAAATATATTTAGGAAGGCAGATCCTTTCTAATTGTATAAAAATAAGTGCATTTCGATACGACAAATAGTTTTAGTGATAACAAGTAAAATGTATACTATTGTTATCTAAATGCAATTCATGTTATGCTTGACTATTTTTCCGTAAAGATTAAAACATATTCGTCCGCATGACAACAATTCGACATTTCGCAAACGATCATCAATAGCCAAATGATAAAAATTCATCATTTGTATTTTACAGAGAAATAATTGATTCTCATTCTTTTAATTCTAAATAAATTAAATTCTAATTCTTAACAAACAGAGATAATTCCAATAAAGAATTGATTTATATGATTTCTAACGAGTTACGTTGTTCTTGGATAAATCATATCATTTCTACAGATATAAAGGCAAATTTTTTGTATATCATTATCCAAAATTTCACTGAACAATTTATGATTTTTAATGATTTACGTTGTTTTTGTATAGACCATATCATTTCTACAGATAGTGTCAATTAGTGTCTGGCATTTTGTGAATGACGGTGCAACAAATTACCGTACGGATATGTGTTAAAAATGTAATACAACGAGGTAAGAATTTCGTGTTGTTCGAAGTATTGGAATTACTCGATGCGCGTTCAGTGGCCCATTTATTTCGTCGTTCGAGAAGGGACGCATTTATCGTGCGCGTAAAAATGAAACGTGAGCAATGAACAGCGCGGCCAGGTACACGATAAAAACCCGGGTACGCGATAAAACGGAGGCCGTGAACGATCCAACCTGAAATTACGTACTCGCGTATGTATGCACGCCGCAACGATAACGCTTATCTACCCGCGGTCTCCATCGAGTTGCTCAAGTTTCCCGTTTTCCTTTCCATTAACCCTTGTTCGACCATTTAGTTCCCTGTCGACTGTCACATCATTTATAAGTATTTTTATAAAAAGACACCACTGCTAAATAATATATCACAATATCCCCATTGAGAGATAGAATATTTTAAGAATAAGAAACAGCATTGTTTCGTTTCCTCACTTGCGTCGTTTTTTCCATACACTCACCAAACTGATAAACAATTGATCGATTCAGATCATTGAGAAAATTTGCCTCGTTTTTCATACGACTCTTTTCATACTACAAGCACAGTTAACCTCTTGCAATCCTATTTTCTTTTTTTAATCAAAACGCGTAGTATCTTTACAATCGTAAAGATTATTACAATCGATTTGAACTTTATGATTAAAACGAGTAGTATCTTTGCAATCGTAAAGATTGAAAAAGAAATTAATTTTTTAAAAGAAAAAGGTGTGTGTATATTTACTGTGCGCCTACATTGACTCGAATTCTTAACCATCCGCACTCGAAGTCATTTTAACTATAAATCTAAAATTATTTTTCTGGCTCCTGGTATTTCTATTTTATATAACAAAATTCATTCTGTGCATGCGAAATTCAGTCTCGTGACTCATATAACAGTTACTACATTTTTAAAAATTTTTTAAATCTAATCTTTGGTGATATCTTTAACAATAATTTTGGAATGTGTTACAACAATTTTAATGGTGCCGCAAAGTCGTTGCATTTGACCGACCGGTTGTTCGACCGTAATCATTTTTATATTTTGACAAACTTCAGTAATGAACAATGTTTGTTTTATAGATTGTATTTATTTTATTGATTGTGACTGGTGTTTAATAGTTGAAATATTGTGTAATAATATCTCAATTATAGATGGCAAATTATTGGTTGCCGTGAACAAACGATTCGCAAATTATTAATGTTTGACTAATATATATTTTAGGAATTTTTGTTATATATTTAATATTACAATTTATCGTATATTATATTATATTTCATATTATATTCTGTCGAATGTTATATTCTCATATTATTATTATATATCTAAATTATTACCTGTTAAAGTGATCGCATAAAATACCAAAATGAAAGCACAAAATTTTCTATTGATTTATTCTTATTAAACATCGCACAACAGTGTGCAATGATTTTTATTTTAACTCCACATTTCTATATTATTATATACAAGGTGTCTGGTAACTATTAATAAAATCGGATAGATCAGCTCATTCTACAAAACATTCTGAGAAAAATAGAAGGAAATAAAGAATAATACTTATTCGTATGGCTTGTAGTATAACAAGTAGAATTACTTATAATAATAACCATTTGATTCCTATACAATAATATCATTTTATCAACCTACTTTATCTCGAAAACGGAGCCTTAAATGACAAAATGTTACTCTTCTTTCTCGACTTATTTTCTATCCGCTTATATCACACTTTGTGTGTATATATTACAAAACTATCATGTAAACGATGCGGAATAGCTACTTTTTGACGAGATGTCATTCTGATTGCAAACGAATTATTGTTTAGGTGCGCGCGGTATCGTCGAAAAGTGACTCGGTTTCGCGGTTGTAAGGCGCGAAGTTATTCCGTTGAAGAATATACGACACGCGACGCGGCACGGTAGTTCGACGAATCAACGAGAAACTACCCAGATAAATTGAAGTTGATGTTGCGTGTGCTTTCCCGTAGTCTCCGTGTGAGACGTTCGTTATCGTATATTAGTGGCGATGTTTTATGTTGAACGGTGTTGCCGAAGTGTGGAAACCAATGTGTCTCGTTGGACGATTAGAAGGAGAGTGTGAAGACGAATCGTTCGATCGTCGAACTTGGAATTCGTCTGAGGGTGTGGGCGTTTCTGCTTTTTGCGGGTTTCCTCGATAACTTGCATTTCGGTATGATAGAAGGGCACTGATTGGGTTTTTCCGATTGCTGTAGAGTACCAATCAGTGCCTTCTTTAACGCGGCGACATCCTCTTGTCGCGCTGTGAGAGTGCTTCGTTGTGTGTAATTTACAACGTTAAAAAGTGCTACGGGAATCGTCCAGGTCAGCCTACGACGGTTGCGGTACCGTCGCGTACTCGGTAGGGTGACCCATCGGATTACCCTGTTTATAGCACGTCCCTGCTGTTGGCTTCCAAAATGCAATTCGGCACTTTTCTTTGAAATCTTTAGCTTTATGATACCTAATGGTTATTGAGGAAGGCGGTAATGAAATTAGCATGTTTCTGGTCGCCAGATGTAGAAAAAGTCTTCTTCTCAAAAATAACCTTCCTTGCACCCGTGTCATAAACCCCATCGGCAGAAACTCCAGGTGTTTCCGACTTTGGGACGGGACAATTATACAAATTGAATATACAAAAGATAATATGTATCCATTTAGGAAAATGATATTGGTCTCCATAACTCGGAAAGGTCATGAATAAAAAACAAAAAAAGAAGTTAATTTACATGCGGTTTGTAGCTGACTTAAGACCGTGTAAATTTTCCCTGTTAAACTTTTTTGTACTTTCAACCATTTACGAGATATTTGCTTCGACTTTTATGGACGGTCATCACCTTGTATAATGCTATCAAAAAGATAGTACGTTCCGTTAGTGTTTACTTTGTATTTTGTAATCATACTGTTTTCATCTTTATTTTTATTCTTATTTCATTATTATTACTATCATTATTATTTCTTTATTACTGGTCTTACTATTATTTTATTGTGACTGCTATCATTAAAATTTTATTATTATTACTATTAGTATTATTAGTATTATTATTGTTATTATTTTATTATTTCTGCTGCTATTATTATTATTGTCGTTATTATTTTATTGTCATTACTATTACCATTACCATTTCCTTTTTATTTTATTGTAATTACCACTACAATTATTATATTATTATTACTTTATTATTAATGCTACTATTTTTACTATCGTCACTCTTTTTTATCATTACTACTAATACGATAGTTTTGATTATCATTATTATTATTATATCGAATTGTTACAAAAACCATTTAAAAGAGCACGTGTCCCGTTGACGCTAAACAAACGAACTAAAATTCCAAGATTCAATCCAGTCGAAGGAACGACAGACATACCAGACTTTTTACAATTCCAAGCAATTAATTCGACGCGCGGACGAAATCATAGTTCGCCACCGGACGCTCCTGGAAGGCTTCGTTTCGGCTTATCTGCGAGCCACGTCGGCTGAAAATACACCCACGTGTTTTCCGATAATTTTTCAGCGCGTTTCGCGAGCTATCTATCGACTAGCCCAGTCCCAGCATGAATAATTTCCGCCGTTACGTCTCGAAGTGAACGCGTCTATCTTCGCGCTATAAAACTTCGACTCCATTAGTGTTATTCCCCCCCGATAACTTGTTCCATTGCCATAATTTTTCAACGACGCGCGGCCGTGTCGTATTCGACGCGAATCTTGTCGCCGTGCGTCAGCCACGGGGGAAAAACACTTGTTTTCAATCAACGTCGATCCGAAGAGAAATCATTTTATTTTATTTTTTTTTCATCCAACCGGCCGGTTGCGTAATTGCTGAAATTGCTCGAGCTGTTTGACGGCGATTAGAAACGGCAGAGATGCCAGGCGAGATAACGGATCACAAAGATCTGTGGAAACGGAAGTCGACGGGATGCGGTTTCATTAATCTATTCATCGAAGAGCAGTTTTACAAAACCGTGTCGCGTTTTCCGTTCCCGTGTCGCATATTGTTCCGGCGAGCATCGTTACGGCACAAGGAAAAATGGTATACATAAATTGTTCGTGCCCCGATTCGTGCGCTCGTAATCAGCTGAACCTTGACATATTATCCATTTTTCGACACGCGGTATCAATTTACATTTCGATTTCTTTGATCGGATCAGGCGGCTGTGCGTGTGCCAGTTTATGCAGCGTGCCGATACAGACCGCAATATGAACGTTCAAATTAACTGTTCGCGCTGGAGTGGCGCGTACGAGGCAATAGTCAAGAATATTGTATAATATTCTAATAACATTGTTATGTTATCGAGTCTGTTTATTTGTGTTAGAAATAGGTTAATTTCTAGGGTAATCAGCTCCATCTAGTTATATTTGGGTAACACTGGTCCATGCCGTTGTATAATTAAAATGCGCGTGCGTGATGAGTTGTAACGAGTCTTTTGTTCTCTAAATGCGATCCTTCCTTCTTCTTGAGCCAGCAGTCGTACGCGCAACACGTGGTTTGATCTCGTCCGTATTATTAGTATTTCCATTGTATGTTATCTATACATATTCATTCTTTTTAACTACTTCTAAATTTCGCGTATCCCACAATAAAATCCTGACAGATTTTTTTTAAATACCTTTTTTTCTGTTGTTGTAAGATGTCAAATTTGAGATTTCCTTGTGACGTGTAGATACGTTGTCCGCAACTGAGAGGTTAAGACGCCTAACTTTGTAACGTGAGATATTAAAAAGGTGTTTGGAGGACATTGCAACGAGTTAACCCCTTGCACTACGACTCCTTCCACGCTGCGTTGATTAGCGTTTATTTGTTCTTAATAATGTTGTTAGTAGGACCAGATAATTTCTGTTTTCTGTAACGTCTTCATCTACTTCCGTTTCTAGACTTTGATAACATAAAAATAAAATTTGATTTCGATTTAGAAGAAATGAATAATATTCATATTTAATAGATCTTGCGTGGCATCTTTGTCACGAGTCTGACTCGTTAGTATAGTGCAAGGGGTTAAGGACGTTTGCAAGACGTAGAGGTCGTTTGTAAGACGTTGAGGACAGAAAATTAATTAACTCATTAATAGTATTATTATTATTGGTATTATTGTCTCATTATTTCCACATTTCCCGTACATATAAATAAACTAAATTAAATTAAATTAAATTAGAATTATTGATCGCACTTGTTTTCTACGTATACAGTGGATCATATTAACCCTTTGCACTCGGCGCCATTTTAACTCTGAATCTAGAACTATTTTGGATGACATACGGTATCTAGATATTTTATTACTGCTACTATTATTATTATTGTCATTATTATTTTATTATCGTCACTACTGCTATTATCATTATATTATTATTATTATTGTCGTAGAGGATATCTCAACAAAAAGTGACCATCTAAATATTTGTTATTTTAGAAAATATTGAAAAAAACTTTATAAGGAAAAGATGTCTAGTACAGGAAGATCTACAATATGGAATTAATAACTTTTGTGCGACATAAAAATTTTCGAAAATTTCAGAAAATTTTTTACCTCTAATTTTTTAATTATAATCATGTATTTCTTAATACATTTGTTAATGCAGCTCCACATTTCTTATAAAAATGTATCGACCTACGTGTATCGAAAAATTATTAATTTAACAAATATTTAGTGTCATTTCCTGCTGCATATACATTCACAAATTCTGAAAACCTTAATATAAGTAATATGCATTTTTCGACACAGCAAAATCCACAATAAAAGTCCACAAAATTTATATAAAGTTATAAATAATATATATAAATTAATCATTTCTGAGCATACATAAATCAATACTTTTTGCACAGAGAACATCGAGCTACGTCAACTAACCTATTAACAAATACATAATTGCAATTCAATATCTATAAGTGTGTCCTCGAAATTTTCGAAAATTCTCCAAACGCAAATAAATTATTACCAAAATATTAATAGACTTCCCTGACTTGAACAACTTTCGTTAATCAAGTTTTTCAATATTTCCAAAACTAACTTTGATTAACCTTGACTTTTAGACGGCCTTTTTTACGGCCAATGCAGTTTTCATATTACTACTCTGATTTACAATAGAAAATGTTTCCGTAACGCCTCTTTTATAGTTTATTAACCGGAGACGGAATTTTGTGAATCAGGGAGCCTAATGGGCGGTGATCACGCATTCCGTCTATGACTATCCCATAGTTATAAATCCCGAGCGCCCTATTCCCACAGAGGAAGGGTCTGAAACATTCAAAGAGCAGGTGAGCGCAGCTGAAAGAACTCCCCATAAAAAAAATAACCAAGTCATGGCTACGAATAGGTTGCCACCATGGCGCATAGTCCGTTTATAGGGGAGACCGACGATGTTGTAACACTTTGATTTTAGAATACGATTACACGTAAACTATTTCATTAACAACAATGATTGTGCGAGTACCTCTTATTTACTGATCTGAGATTATTCAGCCATGGTATTCTCATATTTCATTACTGAATATGTATGTTATTAATAAAATATGGCAAGCGAGCAAAGTGTTACAAGCGACCTCGAGCATGGCTCTTCTTTCTTTAAAATTATTAAATGTATTGATAAAGTAAATTAATACTAGAATAAGTAAAATATTATGACATAATTTAATTAAAATAATGGATATTAATTTATAGAATAAATTATAATAAAATAGGAAATAAATAAAATTACATTGATTTATATTAAACTTATATAATCTAAGTACAATGAGTAACTACACTTATACTTATTATGGTCAAAATAATTCATTCACTTAATAATATTATATTTAACATATATGTATGGATAATATAATTCTTATTAATTATATCATTACTCCAAATACGATTATTATATAAATAAGTGAACAGACAATAATAAAAACTAATAAACAACAATAGTAAGGAGAAATTATTTAGGAAACCATAGGATCGAACACTATATTAGACTATATCCTATATACACTATACTTATATCGAATACATACTATACTATAGGATCGAGCACCAGCTCGTTTCGCGCCGGCAGCTCCCTGGAATTCAGTCGAGTTCTCACGTACACCTTTGGGAAATGTTTACGCGTCGATTTCCTGCGGTGGATGACACCGTCTCCCCGGTCGAGGTTCAGCAGAGCATACACGGGCGGCCGATTCAACAGGTAGTCGGCGGCCCTCGAGTTCCCAGACCCTATACGACGGATTCCGAACTTCGGAAAATACCACGCCGAACTCCTTCCTCGACTTTAAGCCGATCAACTTCTTAGCGGCGATTCACACCTCTCGCGGAGCAACTCGTCGTCGTTTGTCAAACAGTGGCGACCTTTTTTCCCCGGCATCGCGTTTCCATAAATCGCTGCGACGTCTTCTTCCCGGGCGAGAATATTGTTTGTTTAGCTGAGTGCTTCTTCATTCATGCTTTCTCGCGCAGTTATGTTCAATAATCGAGCTATAATGATTTATGTATTTGTTTTCTTAGTTAGTTGTTGAATGCACGTCAGAAAAGAAATCTTGGAAGATTAGAACATTAGATTAATGGCTCATTTTGCAGTCGGAGCCATTTTAAATGGAAATACAAAATATTTTGTATTATTTTGATACATATTATTTATTGTTAGACTTATGGTGTTTCCGTTTTATGTAATCTGGAGCAGCTTATTACTATTATTACCGCTTATTACTGTTATTATTTATATAGTGTTATTACTATTACTCCATTACAAATCTGATTCGTTAACAACAAAGCTGTCGCGGTCAAATAACCGGTTCCTCATTTGTAAATTATTATTTTAATATTATATTCTATTGTATTCTAATATATTTTATATTCTATGGTTTCATATTCTATGACTCTATATTCCATAATTCTATACTGTATGATTCTACATTCTATATTTCATATTCCATGATTCTATATTCTGTGCTTCTATATTCTATACTTCTATACTCTATGCTTCTATATTCTATCCTTCTACATTCTATGCTTCTATATTCTATACTCCTATATCCTATATTATAGAATTTCACATTGTTATATAATTCATGAATACACTAATCAAGTGAGAATACCGTTCATCACAAAAACAATTTTACATTCACACTGAAAATGTCTGCGACATCAAAGGCTTCAAAATATGCGTCGAGGTGTTACGAAAGTCTCTGTCGTAATTCCAAAACCAAAGTCGTACAGTTTCGTGAGAAGTGTCCCGCGGCGTGGCCATTGGTATGCGAACGAGGCAATGCCTAGGAGCGCGCGTAATTCCGGCAGCGGATCGCCTAACGGCCTGCAAAGCAGACATTTTCCACGGTCTCAAGGTTTCCAGAGTTTCTCGACTTTCCTGGGATAGATAGCCGGGGCGCACCGAGCGACCGAGCGAGTGCTACCTGTTGGGAAGGGATCAGGTTTTGAAACGAATCCCCGCCTGGTAGGGACCTGTCGTCGTCTTGATCGCGTCGTGGTCGCAAGTCCGTTTGAACGTGGAGGAGGGGCGGGAGGGGGGGGGAGGCAGAAGTGACGGGAAGGTTTCGATGGGAGCCGAGGACGTTCACCTTTTTTCGTGGCTTCGTCGAGCCTGGTACACGCTGGTAAAAGTGTCTTCTGCCGGCTAGAATCCTGTAGGTCAGCCAGCCCCCCCCCCCCCCCGCGACGTACTCCGCTTCTATCTCCACCGATCTCTCGAAAAAAAAAGTCACCGTGGATTTCCGGTTGTGTCATTTTCGGTTCGTGAACCTGCTCGCCGACACCGACGCCTTGCCTCGCAGCCTCGAAATTTCACGTGAAACACATTTTATCGTGGCGGTTCTTTTTTTACGGAAACCTGGAATTTTATTTACGAGTTTTATTCCGACGAGACGAATTTTATTTTTAACCCTTTGCACTCGAAGCTATTTTAATTTGGAATTTAAAATAGTCCCTTCTGATATAGTCCTTCTGAATTGTGTTTTCGTTTGAAGTAACTTACTGTATTTTATATGATGTACTTGCTGTATTTTATATGATATACTTGCGGCATTTTCTATGATGCACTTACTGCATTTTGTATGATATACTTACTGCATTTATTACAACATTATAATGTTATTGGAATGTTAAAATTATTTTGAAACGTGATACAACAATTATTTTTAATCGCGTCTCAGAGTCGCCGCTCGAGTGCAAAGGGTTAATAAAAAACGCATTTGCATCGCACGAAAAAATTGGGGAGTTCGTTCTTATCGGCAAATTATTGTTTAATCGTATTTTAAATGGAAATGTTCGGAAATATGAGAAATAGAAACAATATCGTATAAATAGAGAGTTTTAAGGAATTTTTATTTCATTATAGATTAACGATAATAGAAGAAATGGGATTTAATTATTTTGTACAACGTGATAAGAGTTGAAATGGTCGATGCGTAATGCCGCATGGATAAAATGTCGCGTTGCTAAAATGTATCTTTTCCTTGTTTTTTTCTGATAAATAATTCAGTTTGTGGGCTTTCTTCGATGATGTCGTTTCGGATAAGGGTTGAAACATGTTGACCAGTAATAATGGACGTGGTGTAAATGTTCCTCTTGTTTGTGGCGCCTTCTTTTCTATTTATTTTTGTTATTTTAGCCGGAATTATTTCCGATCATCACTTTTCAATGGCTGCGCGCACTTATGCGCTTTGGTGATAGTGGCCAGGCTAAATGCGCGGGAATATGTGTTTATGATGGAAATGGGTTAATAGGATGCATTTATACCAATGGTTGTGGAAGTTTTTTCAACAAAGTTGCTGCTTGTAAATTTTAATGACAATATGTAAAAGAAGTTATTGGAAGTAACAATGTTCAGTGAATGAAATTTATAAGGAGTGAACAATAAGAATTCTGATGTAGTAGTAATAATATTGTATATATATACAATATTATTATCTGTAATATATATGCATATTACAGATAATATATGTAATATATATCTAAGTATATATAATACGTACAACATATATAATACATATTTAATTATATATATTATTATATAATATAAAAGAGACTGTAGAGAATTGTATTTTATAAAAAATATTTTTGCACTATGCTACAACTTACGCCATTTGTAATGAAAGTAATTGAGTAATTTATACATTAAATAAAACTAATTGCAATTTAAAATATTCTTAAAATTTACTTATCAACCTCTTCGCATTTTAATTATAACAAATAATATGTAATAACATTAAATTTAGAGCAATGCATATAATATCTTAAATAAACTATATTTTTATCTGAATTATTATTGTATTATGTTATTATGATTATATATTTATATGATAATGATAATGACTATATTTTTACATTATAATACCGTTATTACATATTTAAGTAACGATAATTCAGATAAAAATATAGTTTATTCAAGATATTATATAATACATACATACACACATATGTGTGGCATTAAAAAAAATGAATTCACTGCAACACAAATGCAACATTAACAGACACAACTTTCACGTGATTTTAATGATTAGAACTTAACTACGGAGTGATTGCTATGCGTACAACTCAACATCTGAAACATTCACATGTGTCAAGGTCTCTAATTAATTTCACCTCGTCGAACTGAAAACCTTGAATAAAGAGTAAAGGCTGGCGGTACCCATTTTCTTAAACCAGAAATTAGTAGAACCTGTTCTCTAGGAGGTCAGACACACTATCCGCCATTAATTACCAGACAAGAGTAACCGAGAAAAGTCGGAAAGATTAATCGGGAAGAAAGTATACTTAATGACACCACCGTGTGTACACGTCGCATCGTCGAGCTCGGCGGAAGCTGCTTAACGTGGATGATTGAAGGAGGTGCTTATGCTCTTCGAGCAAGGACACACTTTGCCATAAACGAGCTTCTCCTTAACCCCTTACCGTATTTTGACCAGTCTGACTCGTGATGATGATTTTTAGTAATAACCTGTTTAGGTTATACATAGACGGTATTTTCATTCTTTTAAGTCGGGTTATAATTCTGTTCTCTTGACGTTAATATTTAATTTTGTTGCACTCGAGTGTGCAAAATTATTGCACATTGCTGTGCGGAGTTTAATGAGAATAAATAAATAGAAGATTTTGTGCTCTTAGTTCATATTTTGTATGATTACCTTAAGAGATGATAATTTAGATGTATAGCGATTATGTAGGTATTTAATATTAGATATAATATATTACTCGATATAATATTAGATATAATATATAAGCACGTATAATATTAGATATAATATATAAGCACGTATAATATTAGATATAATATATTATCACATATAATATTAGATGTAATATATTATTCGATACTTTTACTTGAAATTTAACGATTTTCTTGAAACTTAACAATTTATTTGAAACCTAACGATTTACTTGCAATTTAATGATTTGCTTAAGTCAACCATAGAATTTATTGGATTCGCAACTAAGTGATTGTGAATTTCATCAATAGACAGTCTTAGCTCCTTCTTCTATTTTGTCAACATGTTCAAAGCACCTAACCTATATTGTTTTCTTGTTGTTTGGACTTTTACCGCTATTTTAGTAAATACATTGTATCGATTAGTTATTCAGTTTCGTTTCATAACGATAAGAAAACATAATCTCTATTGTTTTCTTGTTGTTAGGATATAATATAACATAACATTGTGTCGAATACTTATTTAGTTTCCTTTTTATCCCACTTCAAAAATGGAAGAACAAGACGTGCATTTCGGCCATATTTTATTGTATTATTTTCAAAAAGGCAGAAACGCATCGCAAGCACAAAAAAGAGTTACGTGTCCTATACGGGGATGAAGCATGGAAAGAAAAGTAAAGTCAAAATCAATTCGCCTAATCGAATGACCTTATATTTTTACGCAAAAGTTTTGAATTTTCCTTCTTATTCAAAATCCCGCAATTAACTTAGTTGCCAAGCGAATAGTTTAGAAAGTCTAATTATCTCAGAAACTTTTTGTTCACTAATTTCAGACCTATTGTGCGCTAATTTGTTCAAGGAAAATCGTTGCGCACCGCGTGGTCTTGACATCGTTTAAAAACAACCGTCGAAAGTTACAGCTGTGGCCGCAAGTACGGTCGAACCGTGAAATAATCGATATTATACTCCCATATCGCGTAAATTAATCACGCTGTGACGCCATCGGCGACGCGTCGATGACACAGAGACGGAATCAAACAGATTCTATCGGAGATACGGTTCCTGTTGGGAATTCTCGGGAAAACTGTCTTCTCGGAAAGCAATTATGGTCGCTCTCCTCCATGAACATATGAAACGTTAAAAGGATCAACGCTGCCCACACTGTGCCACCCACGAAATTACTCGACCGTATGCACGATACGATAAATTTTCACGTATTATCCCTTAGCTTGTAGACGAAAATGGAGAATTTTGGGCGAGGAGACACGATTTCAACAAATTACAATTTTTAACGAAAATCCATTAGTTATTGTTAAGTAATAGTAGTTTCTTTTCTTCTTTTAGTTTTTAAAAGTAATAATTATAATATTATAATTAATAATTTATTCTGATTTTTTGACCAGTGTTATGCTTAACAAACACACATATATAGTAGTATTGAGTAAATAATTTATAAATGAATCTTTATAATCTAAATAATCATAAATGAACAAATTATTATAATTGATACATATATATATATATTTTTTTATTTTATTGGTTTCTAATGTCAAAAAGTTAACATTCCATTAATACTCACAATATATACAATGCAACGATTTATTACCACAGTTTGTATAATATTAAGTAGATTTTTATGTACTTCGAATTATAAACAGTATTAAATTTTACGAATTTATATGCACTTGCATCAAATATGCAATTATGTTACCAAATTAATGCCACATACACTTTGTATACGTCTCGCATAAATTTTCCATGTTCTTGCACCATAACCTGCATTATTCACTGCATATCGCAAGTGCACATACTTCCGCAGTTTAATTCCGAACAATAACATAAACTATTGACTTATTACGGAAAAATGTTCTACCATTCAGAGTTAATCAACTTTGAAAGTCCATCCAACGTTCTATCTAAAAATTATTAACGAACGATAGTATTTACGCGAAAACAATAAATTACGATATGTGCAATAATTTCCGCATATGTTTGTTGTACATAACGCATTCTAAACGCTGTACAAGTGGTTAAATTATTTTCTAATTTGACTAAGACGATCTTAGGATACTCTACTTAATGTAGATGTACCGTCTTTGTTTGTTACCAGCTGTGATGCACGTGCAATGATCGCGTCATCGTGCTTTCGGTCCAGGAGAATTTCATTTCATTTCTGTATTTTATACCAACTTCCCGATCATAGCGATTCGAGCGCGACTGCAAAAAAAGCTGCCTTGATTGCAACCACCAGTTACATTCCACGCATTCCATAATCGGAATTTCCTGCCTTCAGCATTTGATTCAGAGAGATCTCGAGATCTGCATACTTTCAACTTTGCGATCTAAATATTAGGTTGGTAAGAAATTAATGTCGGTTTACGAAGTTTCGAACTTTGCCGCATGTTTTGGGATAACAATTCACTTTTTTCTGTTTACCTTCCAATGTTATCTTACAGTGCAGATGTCGTGCTGCATGCTATAGGCATGCTTTTGTTTGTATTGTTAATTTGTGCAAATAGTCCCATATAGTACAGAAGTTTTGTCGCGTTTCTAATTAACAAAATTGGTATATTTTTATTGGAAGCATATAAAAACTTAAACAACTAATAATTCAACTGAATTCGTTGTTATATAATGAGACTTGTGATTTCTACGTATAAGTCCTGTCGTGTCACGTGGATTCATAAGTGAGCAGATTGAAAATGTGCCAGCATCCATTACCGTACATCAAAAAGGTGGGATATTTTAACATTAGGTTTACAAAATGCGTCAATTTGATGCATGTTCAATTTCACATAGAACAATTTCGAAGTCGGTTAGACTTATCTCTTGCTACACATACTTACAATTATCTACTTAGCGAGACGAGTACATATATATTTATTTACTTCAGCCTCACAGCCAAGAAATTGTATTTGGTTTATAAACACCTAACAATACACTTCTATCTTAACCTTTCATTCTTTACATTCAAACCCTCTCCACTCTCATTCTCACTCTTGTTCCTTATATCTACTGCCAAAAATCTGTTTCTACCATCTACCCTTCTGCTTCTATTGCGCCTGCTTTGCCATTGGTTTATCTTAAATCTCTTGCCCTAAAATCCTAATAATGCCCGCTCCTTTTTCCTTTCTTTTCTTTTTCGCTCTACCTTGCTCAACTATTCTTCCACCATCTCGTCCTTTCTACCACTTACTATTCCTTCCATCTCCGCTCCTCTTTCCGTACCCCTGCAATCTCTTATAACATGTTCCAATGTTCCAAACTCCTCCTCACACAGGCCAAAGTTTCTCCTTTCTTCTTTCTCTCAATACTTGTTCCATCTTTCCTGGCGAAACGAGTATTTGTCAAAGTTGATTTTCTTCCACGTCTTCGAATTTCGAAATTTTCTACGTGGTATACCTGTCTCTACGAATACGTGAAGTTGACATAATGGTAAGGCAATGCACAAACTCCGTTATCTCAACTCTCCTCCAGTGGCTATTACAGCATTACTTTTGCGTTCTTTATTTACAAAATCACGCACTGAGAAGCGACAAGCATTTAGAAAATCAATGATACTATTACCTATAATCATAGCGTAGGCATATTTTGAAGTGTAAGTTTTTGGAAGTGTTTGTTAGTTTGCGCATCGAAGAAATAAATAATCACGTTATCGTAAGTAACTGCAAAAACGTCAGTGACCATTCAAGTTGTACATTCGTCGACAAATAATCCTTCTTCGTAGGATATGGCCAAACGAAGTAAATATATGTTGAAAAGCAAAATCTGTCGAAGAGATGATATTATAGTTCCGGCGAAAACAGTGACGAAGGGGAAACTTGCTTTATCAAACGCAAGATAAAATTGAAATTGTGCGATACAGTGAAAATGTGCAAATAGTGGAATCAGCGGATAGCGAAGAGGAAAGTTTCAGGAATTTACGTTTAAAAAGAAAAAGGGTGCACGTCCTTTTAAATTCAGAAAATTATGTAAAATTCAGCTGATCCCAAAGTACTACTATTTTTCATGATACAGATAATATTGTTACGGTGAATTGTCTAGATCAAGTTGTTGTATTGTGATACTATCCTGAAGTAGACAACCCATAGGGAAATAACTGTAGATAGGGGTTGTCACGGAGTCATTGAACCACCGAGCGTTCAACTCGTATCATTACATCTTATCACAAATAATTATTAGATATTTAAAGCATAATTGTAAATATTATAAACTATAAACAAAATGCCCGAGACGTGTAACGCGCGGAGTCGACGGAACTCGCAACAATATTTTACTCTTCGCCAACGGACTTATAAAATACCGTATCATCTTGATATAGATATTTTGATATCGACACCCCTATATGACAATATTCCATTAAAAATAAATCACTTATTCTACAGAATGTTTAGTTTTGTTTAACATGCGACAAATTGACGCGCACCGTAGAGACAGTTGAAGAGACAGAAATAATGATATAAGATGATGGAAATATAAGAAATCTCCGTAAACCTAATGTTAATCCCACCGTTGCCCGAAAGAGTTAAATCGGCCGATGAACTCGATTCTCACCACGGAATGACAGTCGCGGCGTGAAACCGTGCTCAAACGGCCAGAGTCACGGCCAATAAAGCGTAACAGCTGCGAAAAGATCCGTCGAGGAAACGCCGACTCACGGTGTTTACGCTGAAATTAATAATTCATCGTGGTTTTTTTTCTACCGCTCCCCCAGTTTTAACACGTTCCATGGTACACTGACCCGGTTCGATCGTTCGGAACGCAACGGTTTACAGGTGTCGTTTGCTGCTGCTGTCTCGTTCTCGTAAGGTTGATGCTATCGATTAGGATTAGGCGACCACGGTCTCGATTCCGAGGCTGGGATAAACTCGACCAGCGAAACACAGCTCGTCTAACGACCGGCGATCGACTGTTCGCTGTTGCATAAATTCTTCTCAGGCTTCTTGATATTCGCGCTCCGTGCCGGAATAAACTATTCGCTGACGAGGAACGTGGAACACGAGATAGACAGGAAAACCGTTCGGGAACGATCGATTTTTGCGCGCCGTCGGTTCGCGACTTTTCAGATCGTCGTGTAACGTTTCCGCCTAGCTAGGAGAGAGGTCCGTAAGGGTTATTTTGATTTTATGGATGGTAGATAGTGCATTTTATGCGGTTTTGATAGAAATGACTGGGTCGACAATGGAAATGTATTAAAATTTAAATATCAGAATTATGCTGGGGTGTTTTTCCTGTAGGATGAACATAGTTGGGAGAATTATTGGGAATTGAGGATATTTTATTTAAATATTTTGTATAAAATATGTACAAATTTTGGATAAGTAGGCATAAAATTTATAAATATGTATAAGTTTGTATAAAAGATATTATGTGTATCACGACGGCCTTAATTGTATACATATAAAAGACATTATTAGTCTTTCTTATTAATCTCTAGATTAAGTTAAATAATTTTCCATCTGCTTATATATATATATTGTATTTTATCTACTTAACACAATTCTATTAACACAATTCTATGTAATATCTTATTGTTATTTTTTCATAAATATTTAAATCGCTTAAAAATTAAACTATAGCATCGCATAAGAACTGTTCTAACTTTAAAATGAAAACGTTTATTTCAAAGTATTTTTTCTACCTTTATTAGTTTATTTTTCTTTGATATGCGCAAGATTGGCCGTGTACGTTTATAAAGGACTCGTATTGTTTAACAAATTTTCACCGCAGAGAAATTTAGCAATACGAAAATTCTTTCGATAATAATTACAAAAGGGTTTAGATAATATACGCTTTATAAATATTCATAAATACACCATATATTTATCTAGCATTAGAAATACAACGTTTCTTAAAACTGCATGAAATTTTGCAAATGTTAATGTTTTTAAATGCGTGCGCTGTGTTTATATTAGGTTGGTAAGAAACTAATGTCGGTTTTTGAACTTTCGAAATTTGACGCATGTTTTGGGATAACAATTCACTTTATTCTGTTAACCTTTCAATGTCATCTTACAGTGCAGGTGTCGCGCTGCATGCTGATAAGTATGCTTTTGTTTATACTGTTAATTTGTGCTCACTTGAAGTTATTAACTCCGTAATGGATACCAAACAAGTTCGTGTAATATTCGTTCGAAGAATTTATCAATTCCACAACAACAGGATTTTACGCTACTGGAATGAGCAAACTGTCAATTTACTGACAAAAATGTGTAGATTGTAAGGGATCTTATTTTGCTTAATAAAACTTATTCCGATTTGTGATATGTCGATTTAATTCAAGATATAGATAATTTAATTAAAGATATAGTTTGGAAACCGACATTATTTTCTTACCAACCTAATACATAAGGATGCGTGTACGCACGACGATGCAACTAGAGTTTAGCTCGAACAAAGCAGAGAATTGAAGCAGGATAAATTCCGAAGCAAGTTCTCACAACGAACAACCGCATTTGTTAATCGCAACGCAGGCAAGTTCCACGTTCCAAATCTCAGAATTCATGGTTGCAAGACTAGACTCCTGGCGAATAACAGAATGCGGAGCATATCCCGCTTACACGAAAATTGCAAGTTGCGCGCAGTAATTCCATGTTGACCAGGGTTTCGTTAATTCGTCGGCGATATGCGACGCCGAAAGCTGGGTCAGGAAATTATAAAATACGAAGTTAATTTATTTGGTAACATTAAATTTTGTCTCTATTACCTTACGAGAAATTCGTAAGCGAAATAAAAACGCAGCTCGATAAATATTTTGCAAGTCGTAGCTCTTTTGAAAAGAACGCACAATGATTCTTCCTGAGAGACGGAAGAAAAGTAATAAAGCAGAACGTTTCACATAAAACACAATTAATCAAGCTTCAACAACAAATATTTTCTATTGATTTCGCATCAAAGGAAGAAACTTATGGAACACCCTAAATATATTATTTATAGGGTCAACTCATACGTGCGACTTTTTTTCATGCAATTACAGCATGAATTCTATTAGGTTGGGGAAAAAGAAAACCATTATTTTTACGTGAACTTCAATACTTTATTTGACATGTTTCTGATTGTTCGATATAAGTCAAATATGCACCGTTTTGTTCTATAATTTGTTGCCATTTTAAAGGTGCTTTCGTAATGCCTTTCTCGTAGAAGTCTTGGCCCCTATTAGCAAAAAATTCTTGTAATCGACTTTCACAATCTTCTCTCGATGCCAATTTCTTATCACTAAGGAAGTTTTGCAATGCAAGATAAACATGGTAATTGCTTGATGCCAGGTCTGGACTATATGATGCGTGCATCAAAACGTCCCAGCTAAGCCCTGAATTATCTGACGAGTCACTATAGATGTGTGTGTGGCCTGGAGTTGCTTGATGGCACACAACACCTCTCCTATTGCCCAATTTTGGCCGTTTCTGGTTAATTGTTAGGTTCAAACGGTCCAGTTGTTGACAGTAGAGTACCGAATTTAGTGTTTGACCATATGGAAGCAACTCATAATAAATGATTCCTTTCCAGTCCCACCAAATGCACAGCAGAACCTTCTTGGCTGTTAGTCCTGGTTTGGCCACTGTCTGACCTGCTTCAGCAGGCTTTGACCATGAACGTTTTCGTACAATGTTGTCGTATGTGATCCATTTCTCATCCCCAGTCACCATGCGTACAAGGAATGAATGGGTCGATCTCATTCCGTTTGGCCAAGACATCACAGATGGAAATTCGAATCAACATGGTTTTTTGTGTTAATTGATGTGGCACCCAAACGTCGAGCTTCTTTTCAAATCCAGCTTTGTGCAAATGGTTTAAAACCGTTTCATGATCGATCTTTAGCTCCCGGGCGATGCTACGACTGCTAACATGCCGGTCAACTTCAATTATTTCTGTGATTTTGTCAACATTTTCTACGACAAGCCTACCTGTACGAGGCGCATCTTTAATATCAAAAATACGTGAACGGAATAGACGGAACCAAAATTGCGCGTAATTGGCTGTTACAGTATCGGGACCATAAACACCAGTCACAATTTCAGCCGCTTGACTTTCATTATCGCCTTTATCAAAGTAAAATTGTAAAATGTACCGAATTTTCTCTATGTTGACTTCCATTTTTAACACCCTGTAGCTCGCAACTGAATGGTCCAAACAAGAAACAGAAAAAGAATTTTTGTAGTACGAAATATCTACAGCCGTCTACCGAAAAAATAATGGATTACTTTTTCCCCAACCTAATGTAATAAATTCTTCAATATCGACCATTCTTTTCGCAAGTATAAACAAGTATCGATTGAAAACCTTAAAAGGTTTTGAAAGTCCGGAAGAAAACAATCATCTAGAACAATCATCTTGCAGGACTAGATACCGGTGAATACGGTGAATAACAGAATGCGGAGCATCCCGCTTACATGAAAATTGCAAGTTGCGGCGCAGTAATTCCATGTTGAACAGGGTTTGGTTGATTCGTCGGCGATATGCGACGCCGAAAGCTGGGTTAGGAAATACTATATTGTACGTTGCACCATGCGCCGTGTTCGCGTGGCCACTCGCTGCAAATAATTCAATATCGTGCGCCACCCGTATACTCGAATCAATGCAACCTCGCAGCGTTCTATCCATTTATTGAGTTTGACCGGACACCGCGGTGTTGACTACGGGACACGCCGTAGTCTTCTTTTTCATTCGAAACTGGTGTTTCGCCTGCATCCTAGCTCTCCGTCGTTGACTTCAAGACCCTGCTATGTATAGAGAACCGGTTCGGGTCCGGACTTTTTGACTATCCGGTGGATACCGATCGAATGTCTACATGCCACGGCGATTATGGCCTTGCTTGGTCTAAGTTTAGCGAGGACGCGCGCGACTTGTCATTTTCCGTCCGCTTTAATTTTCGTGTCGGACTTTGTTATTTTCTTTCGACGGCTTATGTTATCTCGGCGTCCTATAAAACAGAGTTATTTTGATGACTTTTTATGGCGGTACATACGGGGTGGTTCTTGCTACTTGGGCAACTCTGGTGCAGCTTTGAATATATGCGTTGGGAATAGAATTTTTTAATATAAGAGTTGCGTGAGTTTATCGTGGTTTTATTATGATTCTTGTGCGAATTTCCTGTTATTTTACTGTGATTTTATTATGATTTTGCTATGATTTTACTATGAGATGATTATGATTTTATTGTGAATTAATTATGATTTTACTTTGAGTTTATTATGACTAAGCTTTTAAGGGATGTCGCTAACTGCCGCCACAATTCAATTACAAGCGAATCTAAATAAATTACTAGGTTAGAGCATATGAAATGTCGGATTTTCAAATATAAAACTGCATATCTTTGTTCAAAAGCTGTTCATTTAATCAAAATATGTTCCATTTGCTCCAATAAACTTCTCCCAACAAAATTTTAATGTATAGATGTCTGTCTTAAACAAATTCTAATCTTTAGAAACACTAAACTCTGATATATTAGTCTGAAATATTTCAAACTGTCTTCATTTTCATAGTGTTTAGCTCGTAAAAAACGCGCATACAAAACAATTGCATAATAAATAAATTAAAACAAGAAATTTTGCAATCTCGAATCTTTCGCCAACCGACTAAATAGTATGAAAATAAAAGACAGTATGAAAAATTCCATATCAGAGTTTACTGAATCAAATTGGAGCACATTTTGACTAAATAAACGATATGCAATTTATATATTCATTCAGCGATCCGACATTCCATGTGTACCAACCTAATATTGGTTAAGGCTGCGCCCGATCGGCTGCATTGTCTCAGGAAGAAACGAACGCTCGGAGTGGCAAAAGGCATCGTTGCACTTTCAACGCGCGACGATACTGTTCGGTTGCGAAAGGATGGGGTTCTACAGAGAAATATTGTTTGTCGCAACTCCGAAACGGAAATTACCAGTTACCGACCGTGGAGATCTATGGTTTTGCCAAGGCATTGACATGGACGGGCTGAGCCAGCGAAATAACTGTCGGAGAAAATTGCTGAGCCGAGAGACCGTCGCGCGTCGGCTCTCTTGCACTTCCTGCACGGCTTCGCAGCAAATTAATATCGATGGTGAAATTCTCGATTACTTTCTAGAAATCCAATCCCGCTAATAATTTCCCCGTTTTGCTAATCGGGCGACAGTTTTATTCGTGTAATTCGCCAAAATTATTATTCATCTAACGCAATCGCAATTTCAACATGTACAAGGTTCTTCATCCAATAATAAACATTTCCGATATTATTTTATTCAATTCTTACTACTTATTTTTTAATTGTATGTATTTGATTTTCAATCGTAATTTATTTAATTCTTAATCTTAGTTGATTTAATTTTCAATTTTAGTTCATTTAATTCTTAATCTTAGTTGATTTAACTTTCAGTTTCAGTTCATTTAATTCTTAATCTTATTTGATTCAATTTTCAATTTTACTTCATTCGATTCTTAATCTCAGTTGATTTAACTTTCAATTTTAGTTCATTTAATTCATACTTTTAATTGATATAATTTTCAATATTAATTCATTTAATTTTTTGTTTTGATTTATTTAATTGACGAAAAGGAATCTTTTCAGTACAAGTACTATACAATTATAAATACTATATACAATGTTACAGTATCAACCAATGACAAAGTGAAGAATTTATGCAAGACGTATACAAATGTACGACATATATTTTATAAATATTTAATTGCGTAGATTCGAAAAAATTCGTAAAGTTCTGTCCAATTAATATATTTAACATTGTTTACAATGGTTTATACGTGTTAAATGCTACAAGCAACAAAAAACCCCTCATGGTAGCAAGCCCCGTCGAAGACCTCGTCTCGTCAAGTTCTTCAGGCGATCGCCGTACGGTTTTCCAGCGATAAATCGTTCGGTTTCCCTGTAAGGGCAATCATTTTCCGAGCGGCTGAAGGATACTCGAGCAACGCGGAAGCGTGGAATCGTAAAAGAAACATTGGCGTAGCCTTATCTCCCGGGTTGGCGGGGGGGATAGCGGAGAAGACGATCCGACGTCGGCCGCTTCCGGCGGAAGTTGAAGGTGGATGGCTCTCGAGCACGAGATAAGCGGCGATGCTGCGTGTGGGAGCGTAACGGAAAATCGGTGGAAACCGAAGAAAGAGGAAGCCGGCCAGGGGAGAAAGACAGGCGGAGGAGAAAAGGAAGAGTCGTGTCGCGCGAGTCGCGACCTTGGCACCGAGTTCCGCATTGCTGAGGAGCCGACGGATCCCTCGGATCCGGTTGCCGTTGGACGGTTTCGAATCGACCGGTTTTCTGGCCTGCCCTTTTTTTCAGTTGTATAATAACCAGCCGTTTCCTGATTTTCCAAGCCGGCCATCGATTGTCCGTCGATCACCGTTAGCTTCTGCATTTCTCGCGCGGCGAACGGCAGTAGTCGGGGCCAAGCATTCAGTTGTTTGGAAAGCATTCTTGTCTTTGGTGGCGAAAATGGTGGCGGAACTTCTTGTTTGAGAATATATTCTATATTCCATGTTTCATGTTCCATGTTCCATCTTACATATTCCGTATTCCGTATTCTGTATTCTACATTCTACATTCTACATTCTACATTCTACATATTATATTCTACATTCAAAATTTTAGATTGTACATTGTACATTCTACATTCTTTACTATTCATTATACATTACATATTACGCATTATGCTTTATATATTATATATTGTAACAGTTTTTCACGATATTCTTTTTTATTCTTATTTTTAATGAATTATGTATTCTTCATTTTAGTACAATACCTTTTGCTATCTTTCTAGCAGTAGCACGATTCCATGCACGTAATGTTACGTTTATTTACTCGTTATGACAAGTTGCGAGCAAACCAGGATGGATCACCCTTTGCCTAAAACTGTAATATTTAGTCTATTATACTCATACACGAAAGTGTATATATTGCATATATATTTATCAAGTCAATAAATTTTCTGCAATAATCACTATTGAATTAGTTCTAAGCGAAGAACTGATTAACTTTCTTATAACAAAATTAAAGATTATCAATTAGGAGAATATAAAAAGCATTGTAAATTATTGAAACGAACGTTTATTTAAAGAAACTAAGTTAACCTTGGTAACTCGAAAAGGTCACAAATAAAAAGAGATAATTTACGCGCACCTTGTAACTAACTTGAAACCGCGTAAATTTCTCATATTAAATTTGTTTTCATCGTCAACGATTTACGAGATATCTGCTTGGACATTTATAGACGGGCACGCTGCGTGCTGTTTACTTCTCAATAACGGCCAAATTTGCGTCTCGTTTATGCTCCATAAAACTGTTAAAAAAGATCGCACGCCAAATTTTAAGGACTCATCATAGGGGATGCTGCCCAGATAGCACAAAGACGTTTTACGACGTTTTAAAGGCGTCTGTGTTCGTATATTCCAGGCGTCTTATAGACGACGTTTATGAGACGTTTCGAAGATGTCTTCGTGATAAGAAACTGATGAAGTAATTGTGAAATAGATTCAATATCTTTCTGAAGTTATAGTTGTAATTAAACTAACGTATAATAAGTATCTCTCTTATAAATTATAATACTTATAACCTATGGTATATTGTTGTATCGATTGTATAAACAAAAATGTTAAAGAATACATTTCCTGGCGAGATTGCTTCAGGATCTGTTAGGTTCCATAATCAAAATCAATTAACTGTCAGAGCCTAACAATATTATTTTCGAACCTCTAACTAACTAATTTGTCAATCTTTTTGCTATCGAATTTTTATCTGTTTACGATGTTTTTATTCGATACAAAAATGTTTAATATTGCATACTACATCCATATGGCATTAAAGAAATTTTGAAATATTTATTTATTTTATTTTTTAATTAGAATCACCATATTAAAAGAATCAACAAAATTATTCGCAATACTTAGGACGACATTTAACTATAGAATTAATATAAAACTGTGCTCTTGAATAGTTCAGATTAGGATACTATTATATTATTATACATTTCTGCTTACATTTCAATTTGTAACATTTTTGATAAAAATCTTGTCATCAATTTTTCACCCACTATATCTTACAAAAATTTCCTAAGTAAAAATGAGCTATATACCACGAAAGTAGATCTTGAAACTAGAAACTTCATGGTATGAAGTTAGTACGGTATTCTTATTTTACAATAGTTTGTCACAAAGTTAGCACTGTCCGAATATGGACGACTCCTAACACGTATCCGTCCACATATCCAAAATTCGTCATTTCGCAAAAAATAACAAACAATAACCAAATGACGATACTTCGTCGTTTGTATATTACAGAAAATAATTGATTCTTGTTCTTTTATGTCTATATAAATTGAATTCTATTTTTTACCAAACAGAGATAATTCCAATAAAGAACTGATTTCAGCTTCAGTCGCGTCGCATAACGGTGCAACCTTAAACAAAAACAAAGTAAAAGCGTGGTACATATTCGGTATTGCGTATAGAAGAATTTTATTCAAAATCTAAGCGCTCGTGTGTTCAGATATTTGTTGCAGTTTTATTATTGTTAATTATGATTTACGTGAACATAAATGCGTTAGAATAGCGACTGTAGTAAAGACGAAACATTCTTTGAAATATTGCAAAGTTTGCAAAGTCCACGGCAAAAAAAGTGAAACTAGCTATATACGACTTTTACAACATTCCCCTTCATAAAGTTTCCATTCGCTGAAGAAATATTAATCATTAATAAAATTAAAGATTCGAATGTAATTTACTTCATCTAATAGAAAAGAGAATAATTACTTTGTGTTTTCAGTAATTTATTTCAACTTTCTCGTGAATTTAATTTCTCTTTGACTTCGGAAAGCAAAAGAAAAATTAAAAATTTATATATAAAGACAAATTTGTTGTATATCACTCTCCAAAATTTCACTGAAGAATGTATGATTTTTAACAAGTTAAGTTGCTTTTGTACAGACCGTATCAATTCTACAGATAACGTCAAGAAATGCCGGCATTTTGTAAAGGGCGGTGCAACAAATTACCGGACGAATATCTGTTAGGAGTCGGAACTTTTTGGAGCCACTGTATGTTTTATTATTAGGGATAACAAGCGCGAGCTCGCAGGACACCGTAATGCTCGCATCGCGGTCCCAGGCTGTTGGCAGTTAATTGTCTAGGGAAAAATAATTGCTTTTGAAAAATCACCGGCAAGTGAACGGACTGTGACGGATAGGTACACGCGACAGAAGTTACGTTTAGAACTGCACATCGGATGTTCCTCTCTTATAGCGGCGCCGTGACTTCCGGAATTAATCGCGTTCTTCCTAATTTATTCAACGTTTCATTAACAGCTCCGTCAGTGTAAGAATTGTTACAGCACCTCGCTATTTATCTTTGGAACTTTGTTAATAGGCAGCCTTCCGATTTGAAAAATTGCTGGTGACATTTAGCCGATATTTTCTAACCTTTGCCAATCTTTTCTAGTTACAAAGATCTAGAGTTCAGGGCAAGTGTTGAACTTTTGCGAACTGTCACGGACACGCGATGTCGGTAAGGTTGGCCAGTTTGTAATTTCATGGTGGGTTTAATTTATTGTTAGTTAAGTAATTATTTCGAAGAATGCGGTATTTGCGGTGTGACAAAGTTTCTTCGGTCGATATTCGTCACAGAAAAGGGACAGAAGCTAAATAGAAGCTAGAGGATAAGAGTCGATTACTGTGTCTGTCATTTATTTATGAGTTTCAGAGCTTTTATTGTTAAAAGTAACTTTAGCAATTTGATTGAAATTTTTTTACGAAGTTAAAGGTATACTTCAGAACTTCTTTTGTCAATATAAATTTTCCCATGAGCAAATATTGATATTTATCTAATATTTATTACATACATATTGATATTCAATTATTAAATATTGATACTATTGATATTTATATTATCCTCCTTGACTTGGTTTTTTTTTCGGATATAGTTAATTTTATATTTATCGATGAAGATGTATAACATTATTTTATTAAAAAAAGAACGAAGTGAAAGAATAACTTCTTCATTAAGATGATCCAATAAGACATATTAAATGTTTATATTAAGAAATGGAGAGAACAAAAGAATTTTTGTATTTAGATATAAACAAAATAAAAGAAATTCAAAATAATCCACAATTTCTCGTGCTTTTGTCTTAGACTGTTCCTATCAAAAACAAGGAAGTTTCAAGGCTAAGGTTATTACATATTAAACAGTGATGAAATTTTCATACAAATATACAAGTTATACAAATCAGAATCTATATTTTTTAAATTATCCCTACAAATTTGGATAAAAAGTTAAAAACATAAACTTCTATCTTTTTCTTGTCACTCAAAGTAAAATAGCAAAATTTATAACAACCATTCTAGTTATGCCGTAATAGACTTATCCATTTATTAAGTGAACAAAAATTCAAGTCATTTAATCCAGTTAATTTAAAAGTTATTAAAAGACTATTCAAATACTTTTCTTCCACACTGTACCTATGCAAGACAAAACTATCCATTAGGATAGCATAATAGATCACGTAGTCGGTAAAAACGCAGCAGTTGAAGCGACTATTAACCCTTTGTTCTCGAAGCCATTTTAACTGTAAATCTAAAATAACACTTCTGCCTTACAGTATTTGCATTTTACGCGATAAAGTACATTTCATGCATACAAATTTAAGCTAGTATCGTTAAGCGTAATTCATTAACAATTTCTTCAATCTAAACTTTGATAACATAAAAAATAATCTTGAAACACGGTGTAACAATTTCAGTGATGCCTCTCAGAGCAACACTCCAGTGCAAAGGGTTAACAATCGAAAAGCGTACGCTCGAACATCGATGCCGAGTCACAATTGACCCAAACGAAATTACTACGAAGATCAAATTACGATAAGCTCGAAATTACGAAAAAGGTAAAAGGTTTCATTGTCAATAATTACTTGACACCAAGTTACTTGCTCAACCCTTGCAATATAAGGTATTAAAATATTGGCTATTACTATAATAATTGCTCTTTTGATATAGTGATCTCAATTAACCCTTTGGCTATTGTTGCTGCCTATAGACGCTTAAAAATTTTGCGTTTGTAACACTAAGAGCGCCTGTAGCCATTCTGACAATTTTATCGATAATAATTCTGATAGATCTAACCACGATTAGACAAAAGGCGCAAATGTGTAGTGCGAGGAAAACATGACACAGGACAAAGACATATGACGAATGTAAGAAATGTGATGTAGATTTTGTATTTATCCATGTTTCGAATCATATATCATACTTTACTAGATTACTAGATACGTTGCGGAAAAAAGCCTTACATTAATATTACATGTTCAATGTTTACAGTAGCAATCCGGTTTAGAATACGGAGAGAGAAATAATATTGTTTTAATATAATGAAATTTAGTTTATTGATCACTGAGATATGTTGTCATGAATATACATCAGCAAAGTCTGCCGTAGTTAAGGGATTAAAAATCATTATCATATCGTATAAAAACCATCATCACGAGTTAGACTCGTCAAAGTACCAGCAAAGGGTTTACAAAAAACAGTCGAACAAAATCCAGGAAAGAAATTCGCCCAGATTTGAGCCCAATAACAGGGAATCAGCCACATTCGGTTGATCGAGATAACTGGTGCTTTTGCCCGGGACTGTATCCGACGGAGACAAAAGGGAGCCAGGGTGCCGTGACGAGCAGGAAAGGAGGAAAAGGCCGGACGAGCAGCACTTGGACTCGGTCGGGGAGTCAGAAAAAGTGGAAGCCTCTCGACTTGACCTTGGCTCGCAGTTCCGCATTGCGCGCGAGTGCGAGCGCGCTCGCGAGCGTAGGTTCCCGCGAGAAGGGCCCGGCGAACGAGAAGAAGAGGAAGAAGAAGAAGAAAAAGAAGAGGGAGAAGAAGGAGGAGGAGGCGGGTGATGGGGCCCAAGCGGAATAAGGGCGAGCTGGGGCCTGTTCTCGAGGCTTTCCGCGCGGCTCGGCCTTCAACTTGACCGCTCGACGAGCGCGCTCGCCCTTCTCCTTCGCTCGTCCGAGCCGCCGCGCCGCGCCGCGACCACCTCGCGTCCTCGCTCGCTCGCAATCAGTCGATCGTACAATTTTAGAACCGGGGTCCTTAACACCTTCGCCCGGAGTCGGGTGACCGACAGTCGCCGTTGACAGCCGCGGACGTTGCTCCCGCAACGTCGTCCATTGATTTGCGCCAGCCACTGTGCCTCGCGATGGTTACCGAGCCTGATGAAATCTTCCTAATCGCGATCTTTCGACTGGAGATGGGTAAGGAATAGATACTGGACGCCTTAAAAACGTCCTATTTAGGTCTGCGCGTCTCGAGTCCTAAAATAGACGTGTTTAACCTTCTAGCTACACTTGCGAAAAGTGTCAACGACGATATAGACCGTTTATTTTAAAAGTGGTGTAAGTCCATTTTTGAAAAAAATGAGACATCGCGTAATTTATGCTTAATTTGATGTAAATTTATACCGTACGTTGCTGTTATTCGTACGGTTTTCAATAAGTATCGAAGTACAATTATTATTGTATTACTCTACCTTTCTCCTGCTATATGTTGCATTTTGAATTTTTTAAATATCATTCTTAGTTTGATTTTTATGAGCTTTTTCCCAAACCTTAGTAAATTCGTTCAGTTAATTTCTTATGGACATCTGTTTTCGTGCGGCACTGAAAGGATTAAGATGTCTTATTTCAGACGTTGAAAGGACGTTAGAAGGACATTAAGACGTCTTAAAGACGTCCCAAAATAGACGTTCCATTACAGATGTCTTAAAGACGGCATAAAATTATTTTTATAGACGACTTTTACTTCAAAAGGATACCTTGTTTTTATTGCTACTAGACTGCGAATTTTGTGCAAAATAAAAATTTATATAAGCTCTATATAAAAATCTATTTTTTCTTTTTAATAATGTATATTTTTCTTGGAATTTTATGGGAAATATTTTTCCCACTGCACTACGAAGGTGACACAAAGTATAGTTAAACTTATTATACAATGTTTTTTATTTATTGATTTATTATAACATAATGTTAACTAAAACAATACAAAATTATGAAATAAGATTGGAAAAGGAAGCAAGTAAGATATTATTATTACACGACACATTGGTGCCAATTGATTTGATAGTTCTTTTTTACCTAAGCGTTCTCATTTATGTAATTGCATATGGTATACCTTCTATTTTAACATTTTACCTAACAAATGCAGATAAGGTTATAATTAAAAAGGGCAATCACCAATTTTAAAACGGGTAAAAATGCCTCCTTTGGTCGTGATAGGATTAAGCAGTAACCGTCTTCGATTTACAAAAAAAAACACGACTTTAAGATACGAAATCATGGCGGTGGCTATTAACACTTGGAACACCCTTGAATTCATACTGGCTACACAATAGGCACGTTGTGGCAATTACGTTCTACGCAGTGTCCATAGGCAACTAGAAGTTCCTTAACAAGTTGTAAAAGTCTCTTAGAGATTCAGGAACCAACCAATAGAATTGTCGATTGTTGTCCGCATTTGTTGACACTATCTATAGAAATAATATGGTCTATATAAAAGTAACGTAACTTAGTAAAAATCATATATTTTTCAATGAAATTTTGGAAAATGATATAAAACAAATTTGTCTTTATATATAAATTTTCAATTTTTCTTTTGCTTTCTAAAGTTAAAAAGAAAATTGAAATAAATTACTAAAAACACAAAAGTAATTATTCTCTTTTCTATTAGATGAAGTAAATTACTTTCAAATCTTTAATTTTATAAATAATTAACCCTTTGCGGTCGTATGTCTACCCTCAGGCACCGAAGCAATTTATTTCTCTTTTTTCATCTTTTTTATTTTTATATAAAATTAAAACATATTCTTGTGTTACATATGTTTAAACATTAAAACGGAGTTAATAAATTTTGTTTTTCCTTCTTTTATTATTGTTATCTTATTACTGCCCACTGTAAGAAAATTAATTACGACCAGCATGACTTACGTATAAATTGAATACGACCGCAAAGGATTAATATTTCTCTAGAGAATGATACTGTTAGAAGAGACATTTCAAACGACCCGCGGGTTTTTTAACGCGCCACCTCTATCCCGGTACCCGCGCCCATTCTACACGTGCTTTTCCTCGACTAAACACGGTATCTTAACGCTCTCGCTCAAACCGTAATTATCTGCAGTGTCTTAAACCTTTGCACTCGAGTGGTGACTGTGAGGCACCATAAAATTGTTCTATGGTTAAATTGCACATGGCAAAATAATTTCTATATTAACGAAATTTGATTTTAAACAATTTTTAAGGTTATGTAATGTTAGTGCAAATGACAAAAATCAATTACGTATGCATAAAATGCACTTTGCTATATCAAATGTAAATACTATAAGTCAGAAAAATTACTTTAAATTTCCAGTTGAAATGGCTTCGAGTGCAAAGGGTTAATAAATCGTTATAGAAGTTACATATTTGAAGATCTCTGCCTAACAGATACTGTTCGAAACATGTTCCAGTATGATGGGGTATGTTGCAAAAGTCATATACATAGCTAGTTCTACGTTTTTTTGTCATGGAATTTGCAAATTTTGCAATATCTCAAAGGATATTTTGTTTTTTCTGCGATCACTATTTTATCGTATTTATGTTTACGTAAATCGCAATTAACAATAATACAATTGTAATATAACCTTAAACTCTGAATAAAATTTTTCGTTATACGACGCAATCGAAGCTGAAAACAGTTCTTTATTATAATTATCTCTGTTTGGTAAAAATTAGAATTTAATTCATTTAGACTTAAAAGAACAAGAATCAATTATTTCCTGTAATATACAAACGACGAATTTTCGTCATTTAGCTATTGGCGATTGTTTGCGAAACGACGAATTTTGGTCACGCGGACGTGTTAAGAAACAAATTAGCGTGTCTTCGCGAGTTTCGTCTCTATAGAAGGTGTTTCAGTTTTACGGACGTCCTTGAGTCACCGTCGGACGTACGGCGAAATTGTTTGCGCGATAGTTGTCCGGTATGAACGGACCACACGGTAATCATTTGTCTGCGGGTTCGTCATTCTTCAAACGGTTCGTCGAGGTTGGGGCACGTTGGCATAACTTCGGCCACCATTTCGAATTCAAGCCTCGAATCTTCCTCATTGGGATTCTTGACATTGGGGCCGGTACCACTCTCTGGCATTGTCCTTCGTTGCGACGGTTACGTAACGTGAATTTGTCAGAATCATCGTTATTTGTTCGAAATGCCGGCGTATCTTCCGTCGTTTATCTTTTCGCCGAATTGTCAAGACGAACCTTGCAAAAACATCTCCTACGGAGACGTTGAAAATATTCTTATTGTCCGAAAGCTTTGCGAGAGTATTTATTTGATAAGAATTTTGACAGGTGTTTGTTTCTATTTTGTTTTGATTTAGACGTTGGGGCGTGTGATTGTTTAAAAATTTATAACATGGATATTGTTGTTCGAGCGGCAATTTTTAAACTGCGCAGAAGATAGCATGCGATTTCACGGGTACACAGAAGCGATTTAAAAGTTGCTCGGCGATATGTTAATAATTAGGGTTGTGGATCTTTGTGCAAATTAGAAGAGAGAGTAATAGTTTATTAGCGCAGAACAAATTATATTTTTAGAAACAAAAAATTTAGAAGAAAAACAAATTCAAATCGTTCAGGCCACTTCTTAAATAAATAATGGATATTATTTAAAAGAGTGTCCGCTAAATTTGGCCCAGTCTGTATATAACATAGCGACAGAGAATGCTCGCGTATTTAGGTTCCGCGAGCGGCTGCATAAAATGGTGGAACCCTCATGAATGTTCAGAGTCTGGTGATCAATATTCCGTTGGGATTCCGTGAACCGTACGGTTGAACGTGTTACATTTTGTTTCGCAGGGCCTCGGCCAGGATGTTTCGTTGGGAAGCAAGGAAGAGGAATGGGGCAACGTGCTCTGCGTCCGAGACAAATCCTCCCTGGGCGTGGTGTTGAGGGATCGTTTGATGACCGACGCTGCCCTCGGTGGTCCAAGACTGATCAAATCGGAGCACAGTTACAGCCTCCTGGCGTCCAGTCCACCACCGAGTCCGGTGACCCCCGGTGCAAATCCCCACACACCGAATTCCGGATCGTCCGCCGACGCGGTTCCCGTATCCCTCGCCAATACCAGTTCCTCCATAGACCCCAGCAATCTGGAGCATCATAAATCATTGGACATTCGCGGCAGAATGGATGGTAAGCTACCGAGGATTAAACAATTTCACGGCACATTGTTTTTAAGAATTATGTTGGAATGTATATGACGGGTAATGGTGTTCTTTGCGCGACATATCCGAATGAGATTTTCGTGATTAATATTATGACTTTGTTCATAGTGCAAGGGTTGACGTAATTTTGCTTTATTTTATTTTATTTTTATTATTATTCAATTATCATTTATCAAATATCATATATCGAATATCATACACCATACACCATATGTCATGTATCATATTTCAATTATAAAATATGAAATATCAAATAACAAATATTAATCTATAATTATTAATTTATATTAATATTAACAACTTAGACAGCATCTGATCAAGATATTACGTTAGAAATCTTTATTGGATTGCTTGCCATTTTGTTTTCCATATTCGGGGGCACATTTTTGCAGCAAATTATAATCTGCAGGAGGGTGGAGGAAAATTATAACTTCATAATAGTTACTATATTAATATTTACATCTCCATGCACCATTTGCAGTTCAGCATACTTTCAATAATCATAACCTCTTTTGACAACAAAAGCTAAGGAAGATCACTCGATTG